>NW_025959910.1:0-47063 GCF_023159225.1 Perognathus longimembris pacificus | reverse complement strand
GAGTGGCTGAACAAGTTTACATTCCCACCAACGATGAAGTAGGGTTCCCTTTTGTCCACATCCCCTCCAACATTTATTATTGTTAGTTTTCTTGATATAGGTCATTCTTACTGGGTGAGATGGAATCTCAGTGTTGTTTTGATTTGCCTTTCTTTTATGGCCAGAGATGTAGAGCACTTTTTCATATGACTCTTGGCCATTCTCATTTCCTCATCAGAGAAGTCTCTTTGTAAGTCTTTAGCCCACTTGTTGAGGGGGCTGTTGGTTCTTTGCGGTTTTGTTTTGGAGGAATTTAATTTTTTGTAGTTCTGCATATATTTTAGATATGAGGTCTTTGTTCATTGTATGGCTGATAAAGATCTTTTCCCAATCTGTAGGCTTTCCATTCATCTTGTGAGCTATGTCCTTTGCCCTGCAGAAGCTCAGCAATTTGATGCAATCCCATTTGCTCGTCCTTTTTGTGATTTGTAGCATTTATGGCTCTTTGTTAAGGAAGGTCTGTCCTGTGCCAAGGAGCCCAAGTGTTTCTCCTACTTCTTTTAGTGCTTTCAAGGTATCTGTTATAATTTCAAGATCTTTGATCCATGTGGAATTGATTTTGGTGCAGGATGATATATAAGGATCTAATTTTGCTTTGTTGTGGGTGTTGAACCAGTTTTGCCATCACCATTTGTTAAAGAGGCTATCTTTCTTCCATCGTATTTTTTTAGCTCCTCTATCAAAGATTAAGGGGGCTTAGTTCTGTGTGTTCACTGCTGGATCTTCAATTCTGTTCCATTGGTCTTCAGGCCTGTTCCATTGCCAATTCCAAGCTGTTTTTATAGCTATAGCTTATAATACAGCTTGAAGTTTGGTATTGTAATTCCTCCGCATTGTTCTTTCTGCTTAGGATTGTTTTTGCTAGTCGGGGGGTCATTTATTTTTCCATATAAATTTCTGGATTGCTTCCTCAATTTCATTAAAAAATGGTGTTGGGATATTAGTGGGTATTGCATGGAATTTGTAGATAGCTTTTGGCAATATTGCCATTTTGACTATATTAATCTTCCCAATCGAGGAGCATGGGAGGTTTTTCCATTTCCTTAGTTCTTTTTTTTTTTTTTTCAAATTTTTATTATCAAAGTGATGTACAGAAAGGTTACAGTTTCATATTTTAGGCACTGGATACATTTCTTGTACAGTTTGTTACCTTGTCCCTCATACCCCTCTCCCTCCTCCCCCTTTCCCTTCCACCCCCCCACGGAGATGTTCAGTTCACTTACACCAAACAGTCTAATCATAGAGGTCTTTCACTTCTTTGGTTAAGGTTATTTCTAGGTATTTTAAGTTTTTGAGACTATTGCAAAGGGAGTTGCTTTCCTGACTTCAGCCTCTGTCTTCGTGTTATTAGCATATAGAAAGGCTGTTGATTTTCGAGGGTTTATTTTATATCCTGCAACTTTGCCAAAGTTTTGGATCTGCTCTAGTAGCTAGGGAGTAGAGTCTATGGTGTACGTTAGGTATAGGATCATGTAATCTGCAAAGAGAGAAAGCTTAACTTCATCTTTTCCTATTTGGATCCCCTTTTTGTTTCTTCTTGCCTAATTGCTCTGGCTAGGAATGTTAAAAGAGGAGGGGAGAGAGCAGACATCTCAATCTTGCTCCTGATTTTCAAAGGAATGGCTTTGGCTTTACACCATTTAGAATTATGCTTGCTGTTGGTTTGTAATAAACTGCCTTTATTATATTCAGGAATGTTCCTTGGAATCCCAATTTCTCCAGGATTTTTATCATAAATGGGTACTGGATTTTATCGAACGCCTTTTCTGCATCCAGAGATATAACCATGTGGTTCTTTACCTTGCTCTGGTTGATGTGGTGGATTACATTAATTGACTTGCGTATATTGAACCAACTTTGCATCCCTGGGATGGATCCAGTTTGAACATGGTGTATGATATTTTTGATGACCTGTTGAAGTCGATTGGACAGAATTTTGTTGAGAATTTTTGCATCTATGTTCATCAGGGAAATCGTTCTATAGTTCTGTTTTGTTGATGAGTCCCTGCCTGGTTTTGGGATGAGGGCTATACTGGCTTCATAGAATAAGTCTGGTAGTGAACGTTCTCTTTCAATTTCATTGAAGATTTTGAAAAATATTGGTGTGACTTCTGTTTTGAAAGCCTTGTAGAATTCTGCTGTGAATCCATCTGGACATGGGCTTTTCTCTGATGGGAAATCACTTATTGCTGTTTCTATTTCAAGGCTGGGTATGAGTCTGTTTAGAAGGTTTAAATCTTCATGGTTGAGTTTGGGGGTATCAATTTTTTCTAGAAAATCATCCATTTCTTCAGGTTCTCGACTTTGTTGGCACAAAGGTTTGCAAAATAGTCCCTTATTGTGTTCTGAATTTTGGTTGTTTCTGTGGTGATGTTACCTGTTTTATCTCGGATCTTGTTTATGTGGGTGTGCTGCCATCGTTTTTTGGTCAGGTTTGCTAGGAATTTGACTATCTTGTTAATATTCTCAAAGAACCAAGGCTTTGTTTTGTTGATTGTTGCGATGGTTTTTTTTCTCCCTCTCAAGTATATTTAATTCTGATTCGATTTTAATTATTTTCTTCCATCTATTGACTTGGGGGTATGGCTTCTTGTTCTCTTTTGAGAAGATTAAGGTGATTCCGTAAGTTGTTGAGTTGCTGTTTATCCAGATTGTTGGTGTAGGCACTCAGATATAATTTTCGTCTGAGTACTGCCTTTGCTGTGTCCCAAAGGAGGTGGTACTTTGTGCACTCACCTTGGTTGAATGCCATAAATATTGAATTACTGGTCTAATTTCTTCAATGACCCACTGATGGTTCAGCAGTGTGTTGCTTAGTCTCATGGATTGTATCATTTTGTGTGGTGGCTGTTTGAGTTGAGCTTTAATTTTAATCTATTGTGGTCTGAGGGAAGGCAGGGAATGATTTTGATACTTCTGAATTTGTACAGATTTTCTTTGTGCCCTAAGATGTGATATATTTTGGAGAATGTTTCATGGGCTGCTGAAAAGAATGTGTATTCTGGTATTGCTTGATGGAATATTCTGTAGATGTTGGTTAAGTCTAGTTGGTCTATGCAGTTGATTAGTTCTGTGGATTCTTTGGTCAGTTTTTGGCCTGTTGGTCTGTCCAGAGGTGACAGTGGAGTGTTAAAGTCTCCAACAATCAATGTGTTTGGGACTATGAGTGATTTTAGAGTCAGTAGTGTTGGTTTGATGAAGTTGGGTTCTCCTGTATTTGGTGTGTGGATATTTAAGATGGTTATATCCTCCTGTAGGAGACATCGCTTTATTAGTATGTAGTAACCTTCTTTGTCTCTTCTTACCATTTTTAATTTGAAGTCGATTTTATCTGATGCTAGAATTCCACTCCAGCCTGCATTTGGGGGCCATTTATTGGTAGATTTTATTCCAGCCTTTCACCTTAGAGAAGAAGTTTGCTTTTGCTAGATAGATGTGTCTCTTGGAGGCAGCAGAAAGACGGATCTTGATGTTTGATCCAAGTAATGAGCCTATGTCGTTTGAATGAAGAATTAAGTCCATTAATGTTGAGAGTTAGGTTTGAGAGATGATCATTTGTCCTTTCATTGTAGCTATCTTGTTAAAAGCTGTGTCTTCCCAATTCTTGATCTAATATTCTGGTTTTCTATTTAGGGTTCATTTCTCTGTCTGTATTGGGATCTTGATTATTTTCCCTGTATAGTACATCTTTGAGGATTTTCTGTAAAGCTGGTTTGGTGGAGATACATTGTTTCAGTTTTTCCTTCCTGTGGAAGACTTTTATTTGACCTTCAGCTATGAATGAGAGTTTAGCTGGGTACAGCATTCTTGGTTGATATTTATTATTATTTAGGGTTTGGCATACCTCATTCCAGGATCCCCTTGCTTTTCATGGTCTCTGCTGAGAAGTCTGGGGTAATTCTGCTTGCTTTTCCTTTATTTGTGATTACTTTCTTCTCCGTAACATCTTAAGGATTCTTTCCTTGGACTCTACTGATCCTGTTATGATCACAATGTGTCAGTGGGATGTCCTATTCTGATCTGGTCGCTTTGGGGTTCTAAATGCTTCTTGTATCTGTATCGGCCTACCTTCCTGGATAGTTGGGAAGTTCTTGGCTAATATTCTGTTAAATAGGTTGCATATTCCATTAACTTCTTTCTCCTGGTTTTTCTCAATTCCTATTCGCCTCAAATAGTGCTTCCTGCTTGTGTCTTGGAGCTCCTGGAGTGATCTGTTTTATCGAATGGATTGGTTTTGTATTTTTGTGTGACATTTCTCCATAGATTCTAGGGAATCTTCAGCTCCTGAGATTTGATCCTCTGCTTCACCTACTTGAGACTGTAGGCTAGTTACTTGATTTTGAATCTCTTTTCTTTCAGACTGGTCTTTCCTGATGATTTCCATGTCCTTGCTAGAAGTATCTCTTAGGTCCTGCATGGACATCTTTACATTATTAATTTGGTTTTGAGTGCTGTCTCTCAAATCTTTTAGCTGGGTAGTTATCTTTTCATATGACTCTTGAAGTTCATTTATCTTTCTCTTTGTTGAGGCCATGAAATCATCTATTACTTTATGGATGGATTGATGTATGGATGGATTCAAACTTTTCATTTAACATGTTTATCAGTAGACTTTGTAGAGCATTTTGAGGGTTCTCTTCTATGTCTTTGATTGGACTGCTCTGCTTCCTGCTTGTTTTGAGAGGGAGATATGACTGCATTGTTTGCCATCTTGTGTTTCTTCTGCCCATTTGGATTGGGAATGACTATCTAAGAGCACCTGTGAGCACTGTTTAAGACCCAAAGCAGACCTTACCAAGCACTGTTGTGTAAATCTTAGAAGTTCACAATTATACACAGATACTTGGTATAACTGTATATAAAATTAGATTTGTGTTCCTAAAAATACAATTTCAAAATAACAACCAATCCTGTATTCAATAGTTAATAAGTACTCTTAAAATACTACGAGCTGGATTTCTCTATAAACCACTTTGATTAACTTGGATTGAACAGGGATATCCTCTATCCAATAACCCAGCAATGATATTCATAGGCAGCATCATCACTGTCATGCAGATCTCCAAGAGCAGAGGCAGCTTGGCATCAAGTACGGAGACCTTTGTGTAGCGGCCAGCACAAGAGGGGAGCCTTCGCCATATGATTGGTTTCCGGGAACTTCAAAAAACAAGTAACGTGTAAACACTTTGAACTCCCTCTGTCCAACCTCATACCTGACACACTCATGCAACCGCACATGAACAAAAAATTCCTCACAGGCGAGCCGACTCTCTCTCTCTCTCTTTCTCTCTCTTCCTCCCCGCCACCCCCACATGCTCACTATAACACACTGTGCCGGGTCCTCCTGGATCTACATCCACATACCTATTTGCACATATGCAGACTTAGGCTTAGGAAGCACACTCTTGTACAGCATCAGGAACACACGCATGTAGGCAAGCAGGGGCACACACACGCACACGTGAGCGCACCCAGTACACAGTGGCTTGGAAGGTGCTAAGGGGTTTTCGAGGACTGTGTCCTACTTGCTCAAGTCCAGGGTGTTGTTCTCGTGGTGGGCGTGGCTAAGGAGCCCAGCGCTGCTTACTGGACAGTCCATTGGCACTTGGGCCTCCCCTGCTGTCCTCACCAGTCTCCCATTCCCTGAACCATGCAGCTTCGGAGACCTGGGTAGCAACAAACTCTTCGGGAAAGCAATCAAGGCAGAAATGTCAATGTAACAGGAACACATGATTACGCCCAGTAGTGCCCCAACCAAGGATGGCATTCGTTACCCCTCAGGTCTACACCCTAAAGCCCAGCGCTGCGCGCAGAGAATGGGGCAGGCCTGTGCCCCAGAATCCCTTGCCTCTTCTCCCTTCTACTTGGTCCAGGGTGGTGGAGCGCCCAACCTGGCCTTCCTAGCCACGACCTGCCATCTGCAGCTGAGTTCCTGAGGCTTGTCCCCTGAACACATACCTCCTTTGCTGATAACTCCCTCCGAGTTCTCTCTCCTAGCCCTCCTGTCCCTGCCTTGCTGCTCTGGACTGCTTTCACTCACACATGCCTCTGCGTCACTGCCTCTTTGCCTCTGCCTCTGCTTCCCAATTTCCCCCTCCTCCTCTTGAGGTTCACAGGCTACACACCTCCCCATGCACCTCTTCACTTCTTCTGGGGAAATTACAACTGCCTCACCCTGGCCTAGCCCTTCTTATCTTCTCCAAATCTCCCTCTGCTCTCACCCTCTGCACACCTGGGATCTCTCAGTCCTCTGGTGAACACCAATCCCCATTTATCTAATCTGTTGTCTGCCTGCTCTGTGCCCAAGCCCCTCTGCTCCTTTTCTGTGCACAGGAGGTTTGTGACAAAGGTAGGAGGGAAGCGGCACTCCTTCCCTGCCTTCTGGTTTTATGACTGACATCCGATTGGTCTGGAAACGGCCTCTGCCCCCTTGGCCAAGACCACCTGAAGACCTTGCCTGGCTTGCTAGGCAGCAGCCCTGTGTTTTTCTGAGCAGGAAGGACTGCACATATGCGACCCACTATGCAGAAAAGCCTCCAGGGGGTGGCCGGATGTTTTGTTTCTCCATTCCTTGCCCACTTTGTTGATGTGTGCTTTCATTTGCATTCCAACAGGAACAGCCTTAAGGGAGGGGTAGTGAGGCTGCTTAGAGGTAGGCAGTTGGTGCTCACAGGAAAGCAGGGCCTCCTGGTGCCTCACTAACAGTGCATTTGCACCTGGGCTGCTGGGAAGCCTCTGGGCAGTGCCCATATGGTTTGGAGCTCTGTGAGATGGCCAGGTACTAGGCGGCCTCCTGCTGACTTGAGCCAGTGTTTCCAACTGGAGTTGCCATAGCAAAAAGGGCACAGGGCCCCTTGGGGGTTTGCTGTAAGTTCTCACTAGTTCTCACAGGCCTTCGGGGATGCACAGGATGTGTAGAGCCGCACATCCCTCCCCTGACCATTCTGCTGGGAACGGCTTGGGCCAGGGTCCTAGGCAATTACACTTTCCACCTCCCCTCCTGCTCCATCTTCCACATCCTGGTTGAACCCGTGTGACACAGCTCCCCACCGCCTCTGCCCTTGCCAGTCCTGAAGTGGCTGGTGTATGGACCCGCCACCTCTCTCACAATCAACCTCATCTCTCTTGCTCAGAGCATAAGGGAGATACAAGGTTAGCAGGTCAGCGAATCTGGGCATCTCCTTTCTGCGCTAGTGTCTGCTTAACTCTTGTCTTCCCGCTTGCCTTGGCCTCTCTGGCCCAGATCCCTGCCTGCTACTTCCTGCTATTGAGCAGCCAAGGATTATACTGGCTAGAGGCAGGAGCTGGCAATCCTGGTGCCCGTGGCTCACAGCCATATGTTTTAGGCTCCTTCAGGAAGCTCTGCTAAGACACCAGGGAAAGGGATATCTGACCCTTCCCTGCCGTGACCAAGGCACACTAGCACCCAGCAATGATATTCATAGGCAGCATCATCACTATCATGCAGATCTCCAAGAGCAGAGGCAGCTTGGCATCAAGTACGGAGACCTTTGTGTAGCGGACAGCACAAGAGGGGAGCCTTCGCCATATGATTGGTTTCCGGAACTTCAAAAAACAAGTAACGTGTAAACACTTTGAACTCCCTCTGTCCAACCTCATACCTGACACACTCCTGCAACCGCACATGAACAAAAAAATTCCTCACAGGCGAGCCGACTCTCTCTCTCTCTCTTTCTCTCTCTTCCTCCCCGCCACCCCCACATGCTCACTATAACACACTGTGCCGGGTCCTCCTGGATCTACATCCACATACATATTTGCACATATGCAGACTTAGGCTTAGAAGCACACTCCTGTACAGCATCAGGAACACACGCATGTAGGCAAGCAGGGGCACACACACGCACACGTGAGCGCACCCAGTACACAGTGGCTTGGAAGGTGCTAAGGGGTTTTCGAGGACTGTGTCCTACTTGCTCAAGTCCAGGGTGTTGTTCTCGTGGTGGGCGTGGCTAAGGAGCCCAGCGCTGCTTACTGGACAGTCCATTGGCACTTGGGCCTCCCCTGCTGTCCTCACCAGTCTCCCATTCCCTGAACCATGCAGCTTCGGAGACCTGGGTAGCAACAAACTCTTCGGGAAAGCAATCAGGCAGAAATGTCAATGTAACAGGACCACATGATTACGCCCCAGTAGTGCCCCAACCAAGGATGGCATTCGTTACCCCTCAGGTCTACACCCTAAAGCCCAGCGCTGCGCGGAGAGAATGGGGCAGGCCTGTGCCCCAGAATCCCTTGCCTCTTCTCCCTTCTATTTTGTCCCAGGGTGGTGGGGCGCCCAACCTGGCCTTCCTAGCCACCACCTGGCATCTGCAGCTGAGTTCCTGAGGCTTGTCCCCTGAACACATACCTCCTTTGCTAATAACTCCCTCCGAGTTCTCTCTCCTAGCCCTCCTGTCCCTGCCTTGCTGCTCTGGACTGCTTTCAACTCACACATGCCTCTGCGTCACTGCCTCTTTGCCTCTGCCTCTGCTTCCCAATTTCCCCCTCCTCCTCTTGAGGTTCACAGGCTGCACACCTCCCCATGCACCTCTTCACTTCTTCTGGGGAAATGACAAGTGCCTCACCCTGGCCTAGCCCTTCTTATCTTCTCCAAATCTCCCTCTGCTCTCACCCTCTGCACACCTGGGATCTCTCAGTCCTCTGGTGAACACCAATCCCCATTTATCTAATCTGTTGTCTGCCTGCTCTGTGCCCAAGCCCCTCTGCTCCTTTCCTGTGCACAGGAGTTTTGTGACAAAGGTAGGAGGGAAGCGGCACTCCTTTCCTGCCTTCTGGTTTAATGACTGACATCCGATTGGTCTGGAAACGGCCTCTGCCCCCTTGGCCAAGACCACCTGAAGACCTTGCCTGGCTTGCTAGGCAGCAGCCCTGTGTTTTTCTGAGCAGGAAGGACTGCACATATGCGACCCACTATGCAGAAAAGCCTCCAGGGGTGGCCGGATGTTTTGTTTCTCCATTCCTTGCCAATTTGTTGATGTGTGCTTTCATTTGCATTCCAACAGGAACAGCCTTAAGGGAGGGGTAGTGAGGCTGCTTAGAGGTAGGCAGTTGGTGCTCACAAGGCCAGCAGGGCCTCCTGGTGCCTCACTAACAGTGCATTTGCACCTGGGGTGCTGGGAAGCCTCTGGGCAGTGCCCATATGGTTTGGAGCTCTGTGACATGGCCAGGTACTAGGCGCCTCCTGCTGACTTGAGCCAGTGTTCCCAACTGAGTTGCCATAGCAAAAAGGGCACAGGGCCCCTTGGGGGTTTGCTGTAAGTTCTCACTAGTTCTCACAGGCCTTCGGGGATGCACAGGATGTGTAGAGCCACACATCCCTCCCCTGACCATTCTGCTGGGAACGGCTTGGGCCAGGGTCCTAGGCAAATACACTTTCCACCTCCCCTCCTGCTCCATCTTCCCACATCCTGGTTGAACCCGTGTGACACAGCTCCCCACCGCCTCTGCCCTTGCCAGTCCTGGAAGTGGCTGGTGTATGGATCCGCCACCTCTCTCACAATCAACCTCATCTCTCTTGCCCAGAGCATAAGGGAGATACAAGGTTAGCAGGTCAGCGAATCTGGGCATCTCCTTTCTGCGCTAGTGTCTGCTTAACTCTTGTCTTCCCGCTTGCCTTGGCCTCTCTGGCCCAGATCCCTGCCTGCTACTTCCTGCTATTGAGCAGCCAAGGATTATACTGGCTAGAGGCAGGAGCTGGCAATCCTGGTGCCCGTGGCTCACAGCCATATGTTTTAGGCTCCTTCAGGAAGCTCTGCTAAGACACCAGGGAAAGGGATATCTGACCCTTCCCTGCGTGACCAAGGCACACTAGCACCCAGCAATGATATTCATAGGCAGCATCATCACTGTCATGCAGATCTCCAAGAGCAGAGGCAGCTTGGCATCAAGTAAGGAGACCTTTGTGTAGCGGACAGCACAAGAGGGGAGCCTTCGCCATATGATTGGTTTCCGGGAACTTCAAAAAACAAGTAACGTGTAAACACTTTGAACTCCCTCTGTCCAACCTCATACCTGACACACTCCTGCAACCGCACATGAACAAAAAATTCCTCACAGGCGAGCCGACTCTCTCTCTCTCTCTCCTTCTCTCTCTTCCTCCCCGCCACCCCCACATGCTCACTATAACACACTGTGCCGGGTCCTCCTGGATCTACATCCACATACCTATTTGCACATATGCAGACTTAGGCTTAGGAAGCACACTCTTGTACTGCAACAGGAACACACGCATGTAGGCAAGCAGGGGCACACACACGCACACGTGAGCGCACCCAGTACACAGTGGCTTGGAAGGTGCTAAGGGGTTTTCGAGGACTGTGTCCTACTTGCTCAAGTCCAGGGTGTTGTTCTCTTGGTGGGCGTGGCTAAGGAGCCCAGCGCTCTCTCTCTCTCCCCCCCCTCTCTCTCCCTTCTCTCTGGCCATGGATCATCTTGGCACAGGCCAGCAGTTTGGTAATAAACTTTTCTCTCCTGCCTGATACCGCGTGGCGTTCTCCTTTACCGGCTACCTACTTTAAAAACCTAACAGGGTGGTGATAGTTGAATAATGAAGAAAGGTATTACCCAAATCTTTCAATCTATGTCAATGTTAAATTGATTTTTAAATTAAAAACAAAATTATGTCTTGAGTACTGTTAGCATTGGCTAAGATCCATGCACTTACATAAATGCTGTTTGTGCAGGCTATCAAACATTATTAACAGCCACAGAGGAAGAGTCCCTGAAGAACTCACAGAACTGGGATACTACTGCTAGCTCTTAATATATCTTCTTTTCCTACAGGAATCCTACGAACACATGGCTAAACTGAGAATCACAAGAGAAACACCTTCTGAGTGCAACTGTCCAGCAGTAAGAAATGAAACTTAACTAGGTTCCATCTAGAGGAGAGCATTTGCAAACAAAAGATCATATGCCTGTCAGGTCTACCTGTAACAGTAACAGAGAAAGAATGCAGACCCAACTTGCTTTAAGAAAATCAACATGTCTCCCTTTGACAGATGGTGAGTAAAGCCACAAATATTATTTTAAGCAGCATACCAGTGTCTGTGAGGGGAAAAAAAAGAGCTAATCACCATGAAAAATATTGGCAAGGGGATATACAAATTTCTTAGTATCCCGGATTGAAAAGTCATCTTCAATTTTATTAAATAACTTCAGTGTTCGTGGTGAACATGGTCTGAATAGCTGTGAAGCCCTGGTGTCTAATGTTATATTAGTGCAGAGTTTTTTGTGGTTATTATATTCGCAAGTGATCTGACCTGTAGGTAAAAATGAAGACTAAAGGAAATTAGTTCTTTATTTTGTTCTCAGTACCTTGCCAGAAATATTCTTCCATGTTGTCCATTTTTCTGTGTAGTTATAAGAAACCATAGTGACAGTGTGTATTAGAAGGATAGAGACGAAAGGGTAGTGAATGAGCACCCCCACCCCCCACCCGGAATCATTAAATCTTCATTCAGAGACTTCTGAGCCTTGGTTGTTGTCTGTAGACCTAACAATTTAAAAGCTCTTGGAATATGGCCAGGGGAAGGCATTTAGTGGATCCAATGTTATATAAGCCATCAAAACTCCATGAATCTCAAGAAGTTCTTTAGATAAACATGGTGAATGTATTTATGAACATTCTAGTTTCTTTCATCCTTATGCATGGAAAATGAGTCTTTTTCTCTCATATGGAAGAGCTCATTTCAATGTAGTCATGTGCTTCATAATGACACTTCAACCCAAGACAGGTCACAAATATAACAGTGGACCCCTAAGATTGTGTAACCTAGTGATGTCATAGCCAGCTTAGTTTGTGTGAGTGAGCTGTGTGATGTTTGCTCAGCAGTGGGATGGCAACAGCACAGCCCTTAGAACACGCCCCAGTTATGATTAAGCTGCAGGTGACTGTGAAAAACTTTGCGGCTGCTGTTCACTGCTGGCTCACGCCTGTAATCCTGGCTACTCAGTAGGTGGAGATCTGAGAATTGCAGTTCAAAGCCAGCCTAGTCAGCAAAGTCTATGAGACTCTTATCTCCAACAAACTAAGAAAAAGCTGGAAAAGGCACTGTGGCTCAAGTCGGTAGAACGCTAGCCTTGAGCACAGAGAGGCTCAGGGATAGCACCCAAGACCCTGAGTCCAAGCCCCAGGACTGGGGGATAAAAAGGACTACGCCTGTAATTTCTTATAGTTTGCGGTTGGTTTTTGTCTCATGATAACTAGTTCAGGCACAGTTTAGACTTTTCAATTTTCAGGTTATACAGCATAAAAGCTTTAGTATTTGTATTTAGTATTTGTATTTGACCATCTTTGAGATATATTATTTTTTCAGTGAAGGCTTTTGATGAGAAGACAAAGCGTGGATGTTTGACATTGTGTGTTTCATCCTGAGTAGTTGAGAAAGACCTCAGAAGTAAGATATTCAAGGGAAGAACTTTTCCAGGACAGGAATGAAATCACAGCTGCCCCTGCCCATAGAGATGATGTTAATTTCCCCGACAGTGGGTAGGGTAGGTATAGGACTTCACAAATCACACCTGGCAGGAAAGAGCATCTTTTGAATATACAAAAAAATCCAGTACACGGGCTGTGTGTATGTGGGAAGCTTAAATTTAATTTGGAAGATTCATAACAAACTTGGTAAAATGTTGAAAAGTGACCACACCGAGTTCTATTTCCAGAGGAGATACTATTGTTTTTATGATGCTTCATGTAGGCCAGTGATTGAACTCTTGTCATCTGGGAGAAAGCTATTATCCTTAAGAGTTTGCTGTATATTCCCTGGGATGATTATTACAGACTTTGTTTTTCCATCTTGCTTTTTTTGGGGTCAGTCCTGGGCCTTGGACTCAGGGCCTGAGCACTGTCCCTGGCTTCTTCCCGCTCAATGCTAGAACTCTGCCACCTGAGCCACAGCGCCCCTTCTGGCCGTTTTCCATATATGTGGTGCTGGGGAATCGAACAGAGAGCTTCTTGCCATCTAGGCCATATTCCCAGCCCTGTTTTTCCATCTTAATGTGATAAATGAATAATAAACAGGCAATTCTCTTGGGTTGTTGTTTATTGGTTGCTCTATCACCTGCTTTCCTTCTTGCCACCACTAGAACTCTGCATTACATCAGTTTTTACCTGGCTCCTTGGGAGGGAACTCTGAAGGGGCACATTCAAACACACAGAAACCAGATGGGGTTTTTTGGTGAGTTACAGAAATAAACTCAGTTCTGCTTGTCCAATAACAAGACATCACCCAAACGCAGGCTTTGTGTTAAAAGATTCTGGAGAAAACCAGCTGATGCAGGATTATCTTAGGGAATGAGCTGGCTGGCCAAAAGGGCTTAGAAAGAAGATATGGCACTTCCCACCTGATTTGGCTGGAACCTCTGTTCGCCATGTGTGACTAAGACTTGTCACCCAGACATCTGTTTGCAGGACAGAGTGAGACAAGTGTGACCTCAACTCAGTTCCTGTGGACACATGCCCCATCCATTGAAGTTGACACTCTTGATGACAGGCTGAGTCTCAGAGCCAAGGGTCGGTAGCAAAGAAGCAAATTTGTGTTGTTTTGTACTCACTGATGGCTTCTGCTAGAACTCAGGTCTTACTGGGGTTTTCCCAGGTAGCCTCTGTGGGAAGGCTTTGAGGACGATTTATTGAATGGCTTTCTCACAGTAGGAGAGGCTCTTTGTGATTTACTTTCTATAACATAGGAGAGTTTTAAGTGCTAGCAATCTTAGGATTTGTCCCCTGGGCAGAGGGACTCCAGAGCTAGAAGCCTCATAAGGAATCCAGAATGAGCTGGATATGTCTAGACTGCAATCTTAGATCTGATACTAAATAATGGTGTGACTGTGATCAAATGAATGCACTTCATTTTTTCACCAGGAAAAAAAAAGAGTAGAAATTCCTTCTCCATTGTACGATTTATGTAAATTGTTTGGCATATTAGTGTTTAGAGCTTAAATAATACTTCTGTTTTTTTTGTGTTGGTTTTTTTTTTGTAAGTTTCTCAGAAAGACTAGGCAAATTCTCTTACCACTAAAGCTGCACCCACAGTTCATTAGTCTTTTTCTTACATTCCTTCCTCTGCTCCACAGAGGAACAAGTGGGAAATGTTGCAAAAGTTGCTCAGAACCTAAAGCTAATGTACATGGCGGTTAGTTAAACATCTGTAGGTCATTTATAAAGATATCTTGCCTGTCAGTATCTCTTGGTGTTGTAGCAGTGGAATTTGGGGTTTTCATGATACCTAGTTTTGTCTCCAAAGTGTTCACCAAAATGACAGGGGAAACAGACCATTTAGACCGAACCATACCGGGTAGAAAGACTTGGATTTATTGGGCATGG
Source organism: Perognathus longimembris pacificus (assembly GCF_023159225.1). NCBI lineage: Eukaryota > Metazoa > Chordata > Mammalia > Rodentia > Heteromyidae > Perognathus > Perognathus longimembris. The sequence goes on along the minus strand of NW_025959910.1, from coordinate 32,674 downwards.
ACTTAGTAAAGAGTGTCTTTACAGCTTCAATATGAGATGTTTACCAAAATGAGTGTCTTCTCCATCTGACTCGTAGACCTATTCAAATCAGATTTATTTATACAGTGATATTTATAACATAAAATTGGACAGTCATTATTATATCATCTTTGTCCTCAGTAGAAAGGCATATTTACCTTTTTTGTAAGATCAAGAGACGCTCTAGAAAACCAAAAGAAAATTTTCTTTTAAGAACCCCAAATAATTCAATCAAAGCTATGTTTAGCAGATTTGCGTTAGCAATGGCAGAGACAAGGAAATAACAGCTGCTATTTGTGGCTTGATCCCTGTCATACCTGACTGTCTCTAAGAGAGTAACTTGGCTCGTCACTATGGCTACAGAATTCTACTTCAGGTTGTGTTCTTTGGATCTTCCATGAAGTATGCATAAAGCAGGCATATTTACAGAAAGGTTTCTCTGTCCAGCCAATGAAGAACGATGGGAATGGATACACCATTCAAGTGATAAGAACTCATTCATCAGTACCATTGGCCTCCTCAGCCTATTAGGTGTTGAAAAGATATGTCCCAGCCATCCCAGAGGACCATGCAGAGATCATCACAGACAGGAGAAAAGGTCAAAAGGAGGTTTATAAGTGGGGCCATAGTTCCCATGGGAGAGGGAGCTACATGGTGTCTGCACCTTATCCAGGTGGCAGCTTCTCTCTCTGGGGGTAAAGGGGAAGTAGATAGGTAGTGAGTAGGAGTGGCTCATTAGGTATGGGTGGATCTGGGGGCTAGTGGGAGGAGCTGAGGACCTGAGGCTAAGGAAATGCAAACAGGTATAAGAACCTCTGTGGTGTCATCCATGTAGAATAGGAAATGAAGAAAGCCACCTTGGCTTTTTCATTAACATGTTACACAATCTTGTGCAAATCATTTCCACATATGGCTTTTTACAAACTGGTCATATCATTGTAAGTAAGAGCTGGGCAATAACGACTTAGCATCTTAGTCAATTCTCTACCTAGCATAAATTCTAAACAGTACCAGATTTTGGGATTATTTTTGGGGGGGAGCAAATAAGGCAGACTTGCCCTGTATCCTCATGGAGTTTCTAGTTCCATGAAGATGACACCAAATGTTAATTTGAAAAGGACTTTCCATGTGGGATAAGCAAAATCAAGAGGCGTACATTTTGGAGCATATAACCTAAATCTATGAAATGTTTACAATATGGGAAGTTGTTTAAATGGTTTGGTGGTAGAGAAAGAAAACTATACTTATGTTTCAGAATTCATAATAGAAGAAAATATGGCTCCTGAGAAAATCTGTAGGAATGGATACAAAGTTTGTTGGTTGCCTTTTGAATTTCTAAGAATTGATGGATAGGTAGATAAAAGGTACACTGGTAGCTGATCTGATGATTCCAAATGAAAGAAAACATGATATTTTTTTTCTTGGTCATGGGGCTTGAACTCTGGGCCTGGGCTCTGTCCTGTGCTCTTCAGCTCTACTCCCTGAGCCACTTTCTAAACATGATTTTTTAATATAGAATGGACAGCCTGTTCTATATGATGGTAGTCTACTCTATTCTATGAATAGTGAGAATAAAGTTGAGAACTTCTTGTGTGGAGTGTTTAACAGCTACAGGTAAAAAGTGAGACTAGAAGCCATCTGGTGGTGGCTCAGTTATAATTCTAGCTTCTTAGGAGATTGCAATCTGAAGGTTGGGATTCAAAGCCAGCCTAGGCAGGAACTTCCATGAGTCTCTCACCTTCAATAGCCACCAAAAAGCCAAAGTAGAGCTGTGGCTCAAGTGATAGAAAGCCAGCCTTGAGCGAAAAAGTTAAGGGGCAATGCCCAGGCCCTGAGGTCAAGCCCCTAGTATGAGCATACACAGAAAGTAGATACTTCTTAAGGTATCCTCTGTACTTATGAAATGACTATTTACAAAGTGGGAGTAAATGCCAACAAGCGCAAGTACCCCCTCATTCCCAAGTGGGAGCAGTACAGATCCTGGTGATGGATTGAGGACGCCCCAGTATGGTGATGGACGTAAAATGTTCATGCTTGCTTTGAGACAGAGCACTCTTCCCCCTGGTGTCAGAGCCTTTGTGTTCCTTTGCTAATCCAGTTGACTTGAGCATATAAAACTCCATGTCTTGCTGTATACATTTTCAATGATACAGAGAACAGAGACAGTTTTACCTTAAGAAACTTGAATAAGCAACTTGAGATGGTGAATGTTATGGAAATGAAAATGGCAGATATTCTCCACTTCTGTGACACAGAACAGGGCACAGTGATGACGGTGCCCCCACGAATATCCCCAGTAAGTCTTTCTCAGGCCTACTGAATCCAAAAGGCTGGACATGACATGCTCAGTGACTTTTCTGCTGAGAGTGGACAAGGACAAGTTGCCTTTTGAAGGGGGTGTTCTTGTTTATTCTCTTTTGTCTGCCTTGTTTACAAAGGAAGAAGCTAATTCTTCCAATTCTTGCTCTGTGATGCTTGGCTTGGAACTTGAGGCCTTTTCCTTGCTTCATTTAAGCCACTCCTCCAGTTCCTTTTTTTTTTTTTTTTTGGCTTTTGAGTTATCTTTGATAGTCTTTTGGGCTGGCCAGCCCTCCCCTTCCTCTATCTCTTCCACCTTTCTCCCTTTTCCTCTGCCCTTTCACTCTTCTTCCCCTTTAACTCCTCCTCCCCTCCCTCCCCTGCTTTTCATTTGATCAGGTGGTCTCAAGGACTGTGCTCCTCCCTACCTCTGTTCCCCAGTATCTGGGAAACAGAAGTGTGCCACGATGTCCGGCTTCCTTTCCCTTTCTCACTGTAGTAATTCCGTTGGTAATTATGTAAAAGGATACCAATACTACATGGAGTTTCAATTCACTGTAGCTTATTCGATGTGTAGGAGCAAGCATTCTTTCAAGGCCACAGTCTGCTCTGCTTCTGATTGCTTTGTAAGGCTGTAAAATCAACTCTGTGACATGACCCAAATGGAAGCCATCCAAGACCTATCATGAAAAACTGCTTGGGTGCCCTCCTTACCACGTTAGAGACTCTCTGGGGTGGTTTGGTGGAAGTGGAGAATGTGAAAACTGTTTATGGATGACTGAGCTGCAGGCTGAAACCTGAAACCCAGGATATGACTGGCTACACCTAGAAGCATTGCTACCTAACCTGGCTTGCCAAGATGGGTGAAGTTTGGTGGGGTGGTTTAAAGTGCCATGGAATTTCACAATGCCCCCAATCCCTCCCCAATTTGTGTTAACAATGGTGATTCTTACGTGGAGATAGGAGGAACTGAGCTAAATAGGAGTTCACTGCTCCACCAGTTTCTTCCCAATTGAATTGCGAGCTATCCCTTGTCTTCTTTGGTGATGGACAAAATCAGTAGAGAAAGCAAATAGTTTCTCCAACCCATCAGCTCTAAGATACCTGAAATGCAGTCAATGTGGCACTTGTGTATAATAGATACAGACACAGCCATGAACTTTGGGCTAGTATTCCAACAGCTAGAATAAGTGGAATTAATACTGTCATTCAACTTACTGTGGAACTTCTTCCCCTCAAAATTTGGAATTTCTATGAGTACAGGATAATTTGGAATTGCGATGACACTTCTGACGTCATTGCCTCCAGAGATGTCACTGCCTCTTCAGTTGAAGGCCTTATTCTCTTCATGAATGGTAGTTGAAATGTATTCATTTCCCTTCATAATGTGTTCCTTACATTGATCACTAGATTCATGCAGTTTTTGTTATAAGGGCATACTTATAGGCTTTGATACATAAAATGTAAAAAAAAAATTATAATTTCAATTTATAGGCGTTCTGTTCTTCGTTATGGACATGAAGCTTTAATTCTTGTATTTAAAATATATTCACACGTTATAAAATACAATGATCATATTTACTCTAATTGAGTTAATTGTATCAAGCTCTGGCTTGTACATTATGGTATAACTGGGAGTCAGAATATATGTCTAGATAGTCTTCTTTGTTATCGGTTCCTCTCGCCTCTTCTCCCACTTTTCTCACCTCTTTTCCTCCTCTTCCTTCTCCCTTTTCTTCCCAAAGAGCTCAGTGTTCCTCACTGAACGTGAGGAACCTATTCCTTAATCTGTTCGCACTAGGAAGTTGGGGAAATGCACAATGTAACCCACTGTGATATCATACATCACAAACATCAACATCTCTCACCCCATCCGTCTGCCTTAAAGTCTGAGATTTTTTTAAGCCTTTAAGTCATCCCAGTTTTTGACATGTTTCTGTGCATTTTTTTCATTTTTCTTTGTGCTTTTATACTTTTTGTTGCCAGCACCAGGGCTTGTACTCAGGTCCTGAGTGCTATCCCTTAGCCTTTGCACTCAAGGATAGTGGTCTACCACTTGAACCACAGCTCTGTTTCCTGATTTTTTGGTGATTAATTGTAGATAAGAGACTTTCTGGTGCATGCTTTCTTTGAACCTTGATTCTCAGAAATCATTCTCTTGAGGATTACAGACATGAGCCACTGGCACCTTGCTCCTTTGAGCTTTTATTCTTCACACATACGCACATAGAGTCTTGTCAACAAGTTGCTGCTGCCATTAACTTTTTAATATAGTTATTGTTAACACTAGAGTTTTGTTGAGCAGTTAATGTTTAGCTGGCCAAATAGTATCTGCAACATAACTTTCCCCCAAATTACAATGTCCCTTAGTATCTGAAGTGGGTTGGCTCTACAACCCATGTGGCTAATGAAGTTCTTTTGATATAAAACAGTATAATACTTGCATATAAACTACAAACATCCTTCATATACTTTGTCTTCTCTAGATTGCTTACAGTAAGTAATATAATTGAAATAATGTGTAGCTAGATTTTATACCATGTTATAGGGCATTATGACAAGAAAACAGTGTGAATGTGTTTTAGTACAGATGCACTGCTTTTCCCTTAAAGATGTACAATCTGTAATTGGTTGAATTTGCATATGCAGAGTATTTATTTGTGCATTATTTATAGAAACTATGGTGTAAGAAATTTGGTCTTTGGTAAAATGATGATGGTTCTATGTTGAAACTGATATGGACACCATGAGGAGACTGTGAGTTTTGTGTCTGCATTTAAATGACAGGCAAGATCTTGAGAAATTACTAATATTGTAGCCAATATTGACTGAGAAATCCAATGCATTTCACAGAGAGAGTGTAAATCTGGCCACATTGTAACGAGTACAACAGAAGGAAAATTGAAAGACTAACTTGTTCCCATTGAAATGAATGTCCACTGTCATCAGGTGTTTGAGCAGGGAGTTGTGGATAGCTCTTTGGCCAAGCAAAGCACATTTTATACGTGTCTGGTAGGACATGCAATAGAATGACACAGCAGCTCTACAAGCTATTGAGCTTTGGTGAGTGATTGTTTTCCCTTCCATATATCGTTTCAAACTATGGGCTTCAAGGAACTCTGCAACATAAAAATGACTTTTTGTTTTGACAGACCTGGGGCTTGAACTCAGGGCCTGGGCACTGAGCTTTTGCTCAAGGCTGGCACTCAGCTCTACTCTGAACTATCTGTTGGTTGGAGCTAAGTGTCTTGTGGACTTTTCCTGCCCAGGCTTGCTTTGAACTGTGATCCTCAGATCTCATTTCTGAGTAGCTAGCATTGTAGGCATAGGCCACCAGTACCTGACTTCCTGAATTTTTCTCCTCTGTCCTTTGTCCTCCTCCTCAGGCCCCCTTCCTTCCTTCCTCCTCCTTTTTTCATCTTTCTTCTTTTTTCCCCTTTTCTTCATTGCTTTGCTTTCTGAGAGAAGTCAATGATCAGCCAACCATGAAATGGGAAAGTGGACCAAATAAGGCTGGATAATTTATTTGAGCCAAACAGAGGTATTATAATCTATTAAAAATATTTAGCCAAACACACTGTATCTGTGACTTTATCTCCTAACCCTGCAGACTGTCTGGTAGTTGCCCAGGACCTGAGGCAGGAAGGCGGACCCGTGTGCCTGAACTTTCCAGTCATGTCTTTGCAACTGGTAGTTTTTAATAAAAGAAAAACTCTAACATTGTGAAATTACATCAGTGAAGAAACCATAGCTTTTTATGTTCTTGTATATGCTTTTCTTCTGTGCAACGTTATTCAATGCCCTAAATTTCAGCTAATTTTGAAATATTTTCTTGAATATTGAGATTAGTCTGGAAATCAGGCAAGGAATAAATGAAGTGCTGGTGTGGTAATAAAATTTATGTTACCATTTTATGAATATGAAAATGTCTAATTGTTATAACACAAGGTATCTTTGGATTAAGAAGTCTAGGACATTTTATTCTTTTACACCTTTTTTTTAAAGCAGGAAAACCTTTGCTTCTACCATCAGTCTTGAAGCAGAAATCCCAGAAAAGAGAATTTTATAATCAGTCACAAAGAATTCCTACACGCTTCATGTATCCCTTCCTCATCATTTCCCATTTCTTAGGAGTCTCCACATTGTTTAATTGTAATCATGTGCAACTAGCATTTTAAAGCTTCACACTGCTTTCACATTTATGGGATATGATGAGAAGATTAAGAATGGTTGAAACTTAAGAATAAATACAGGAAACTTAAGAGTAGATGTAGAAATGCGACTCCACCAGGCTTTCATGGAGCACACATTACCTCAGTGGGCTTCATGTTGTGGCCATCCATATATAGAAGAACAAACTAGAAGGTGCACTGTCCCAAACAACCCTCATTCTAGTCAGGCCCCTCTCCTGTACTCTGCTTTGCAATTCTGTAGCAGGAATCTAAACTCTGGTTTCCTTCCATTGCATTGGTGTTGTTTGACCTGACTTTCCCTCAGCTTGGAACTTACGCATATGGGACTCAGGTGGCAGGGCCCTGCCTTTCCAGGGCCTGCACTTAGTATTCAATCTATTGTGGAGCAGAGGGATGTTCATGACCCATAGCAAAACTCCTCCCACGTCCCATAAAGTGACATGTTGTTTCTATTAAGGGATCATTTTCTTAAGTGAAATCATGACCAGTTATGATGGCATGGAAGTATACAGAGGCCAAGTGATATGTGTTACTTTAATTACCGAAGAAGTATCTATTACGATTCCATAATGGTTCAAAGAAGAATTTTAAGACTGAAACATTGGTTTTTTTGTTTGTTTAGTTCAGAAGTAATTGAAATGGAATATGTAAATAGAGTCAAAGTGGACTTTTCCAAGTGAGAAAGAGAAGTCAATTGCACTTCGAAAGAAACTATATGACTATAGCAAGAAAGACATCGCCAATTAACAAATATTTATTTTCCTTTGCTATTCTCTGCTATTTATCCTGTTACATAGTAGTGGAATGAATTAGGAAGAGAGTGATGTAGAGTGCATGGTTTTCCATTGCAACACAAACTGTATCTATCTATCTATCTATCTATCTATCTATCTATCTATCTATCTATCTATCTATCTATCTACCTATATTTTTGCTGTTCCCGGGGTTTGAACTCAGGCTTGGGCACAGTTCCTGAGCTTTTTTTGCTTAAGGCTAGCACTCTGTCACTTGAGCAATAGCTCTACTTCCAGCTTTTTGGTGGTTAATTGAAGAGAAGAGTCTCACAGATTTTTCCTGCCCAGGCTGGCTTAGAACCTCGATCCTCAGATCTCAGCCTCCTGAATAGCTAGGATTACTGGCTACAGCCACTGGCTTCCAGCTTACTTTCCCTATAGTCTTAAACTATGTAGGAATCAACTCTTTGGTAAGCTTTTTTTCATTTTTATGTTTATATTAGTAATGATTATTTTGTCTCCATTTTCCTATCTTATGATTATTTAATTAGAAGGCAATTGTTTATTTTTTATTTGATTAGTTATTTAAAAGACAGGTCTTTGGGGATTTATATAATAGGATCCAAAGGTAGCACTAATGTCTGTGAACCTTAAAATTATACTACCACTTTTTTGATGACCAAAGCTCATTAGAAACTGGAGCCTGTGGCTCAGGCCTGTAATCCCAGATCCTCATGAGATTGGAGGATTGTGCTTTGAAACCCGCCCTGGGCAGGGAAATCCATGACATCCATCCTCCATGAACCACCAAAGTACCAGAAATGGTGCTATTTCTCAAGGGGTAGCATGCCAGCATGGAGTGACAAAGCTAAGGGACATAGCCCAGTCTCTGAGTTCAATTTTCAGTGCTGGCTCAAAAACCAAAACCCCACCAAAACACAACTGACCTGAAAGACTCTAGTCCCTGTGCGTAGGAACTAATAATTTGTCCTACTACTGTGAAGGGAAGAGCTTCTGAGTTCTTACAAAAACTATCTTTAAGTATTTGTGCAAAGGAGTTGCCATTTGACAAAGCAGTTTATGAATATGGCAGATCTTAACCCACCTCACCCCTTTCAACATTCTTGCCCCTCCTTCCTCTGCCCACCCTTTCCATTTTCTTACTTTTGTAGTATGTACAATGAATTCTTGACTACATTCCCCCCCTTCCCCTTCATTTGTCTCCCGCTCTCCCCTTGCCCCCACTTGAAGAGCTGCTGTTTTTCACCCTTATGCTTTGGGAAGTAATCATAAGCACCACCCCCCTACCCCAGTTCTTCCTCAGAACTTTCTAGATTCCTAAGAGTGGTCATTGTAAATGTATAACACAAGAATAAATAGAATAGCAAGATATGAGAGAGTTGAAGACATGCTTTAATCATTAGACTTTGTGATTCGAATAAACAACTGTGGTTGAATAAAGACACTGCACATTCCTGTTGGATATTTCTCATAGAGTGAACACAGTGCTGTCCCAACTCTTTTACTATATTTAAGTTTTTGGCTCATCACTGGTATTTGTTTCATTATCTAACAAAAATATCGCGTGTCTCTTGTTTGCAAAGGCTGCAGAGGAGGGAATGCTTATTCTATGTGTAGAGAGAGAAGGAAGGCTGGAGAGATGTTTGTGCTTGTGCAGAAGCCATTTTTTTTTAATAAACGCAGGATAGGTTGTCCACCTCCCAAATTTTGCACTACTCTTTTCGCTGTCCTAGCTTTGACTTATTTTGTTGTATGTTCTCGTTTGGTTATTTCCTTGAACATCCCATCTAATTTCCATCTTATTCATTTTTGTGTTGCAGCTTCTGACAACTGTCTTAAGTCCACACTTCTCTAGATTTTTATACCTAGCAGCCATTTGGCTTCTACTTTTCCTGGTCTCTCTCTTCCTCTCTCACTACCTGTGCCTAATGTTGAGGTTATAGTATCCAAAATAGCTCAGGCCTCAGCCACCTTGGTGTGTTCATGCTATCTGTCCCTTCCTGCCTCAGTGTCTGTACCTTTTGCCTGGTTTCACTCAGATTATGGCCAGAGAATGGCTGAAGTAAATAACAGGAAGGAAGAAAGGAAATGTATGGTGATTAGCAGTTCTTTGAGGGAAATGTTTACCTTTATTCACAAACAGTGTATGTGTTGGTAGTTTTCCTATTGCCAGAGAAAGAGAGTGTTGATTCTAAATGTTAGTTTTTAACATGAGAATCTTAAGCATTATATGTCATAACTCTAAAAAATGTTAGGTGTTTCAGAATCTTTCAAAAATATTTATTGTCTTTTTTCTCCTTTATTGTCAAAGTGAAGTACAGAGGGGTTACAATTTCATATATAATGCAGTGAGTACATTTCTTGTCCAACATGTTAACTCCTCCTCCCCTCCACATGCCTACCTCTTCCCTCCTGCTTCCCCTTCCACCCACGAGTTGTATGGTTGGTTTACACCAAATGGTTTTGTGAGTATTGTGTTTGGAGTTGTTTGTATTTTTATCCTTTGTCTATTGATTTTGATATTTACTTTCTCTTCCCTAGCTCTAATACACGTATATACAGTATCCAGGGTACTCAGATGAGATACAGTGATAGTGGGGGTAAAACCACAGGAAGGGAATACGAGAGAAAATAAAAAGGGTACGGATTCATATCGCATGTTGAAAATAATTACAATAATGATATACCACTTGTTTCCATAACATGGAGCTCATTTCACTTAGCATCATCTTAAGTGTCCATAAGGGCATAGCTATTGGGCTATTATGACTTCGGCTTTGACTAGCCTAAACATGTACTAATTATTCCAAAAACATGTACTAATTATTCCAAGCACCCAGCACCCCTCACGGAGGCACGGGAGGAGGACTGAGCGCCTAGCACACACACAGGAGGACTGAGCACCCAGCACCTCGTGTGGAGGAACGGGAGGAGAACTGAGCGCCCAGCGCCTCCTGTGGATTCATGGGAGGAGGACTGAGCACCCAGGCCCTCGTGTGGGACACAGGACTAACTGCCCAGCACCCACATGAGAAGACTGAGCACCCAGCACTTTGTGTGGAGGCACGGGAGGACTGAGCACCCAGCACCTCGTATGCAGACACCGGGGGAGGACTGAGCACCCAGCACTAACAAAGGAAGACTGAGCACCCAGCACCTTGTGTGGAGACGCCAGGGGGGACTGAGCACCCAGCATCTTGTGTGGAGATGCCGGGGGAGGACTGAGCACCCAGCACCCACGCAGGAGGACTCAGTACCCTAACCCTGGGTACGTGTGTGCATGCGGGGGGGAGGCTGGGTGACCCCCGGCGGCGCCATGATCAGGGCCCAGGCTGCAGGCTCAGCTCCACCACAGGCCATGACTCCGCCTCCTCCTCCTCTTCCTCCTCCTCCTCCTCCTCCTCCCAGCGGAGGACAGGGGGAGATGCACGGCTGTCCAGCTGTCCGTGTGTCCATCCGCCCATCTCTTTGTCTGTCCGTCTGTCTCCCTCTGTGTCTGTCTGTCCATCCATTTGTCCATGTGTCCGTCTGTCTCCAGGTCTGTCTGCCCGTCTGCTCATCTGTCCATCTGTCCATCCATCCGTCCGTCTGTCTGTCTCCCTGTTTCTCCGTCTGTCTGTCTGACCATCTGCTCAGTGTGTTTGTCCGTCTGTCTCCAGGTCCATCTGTCCATGACTGTCTGTCTCCCTGTGTGTCTCACTGTGTGCTCATCTGTCTGTCCGTCTCCCTCTCTTGTCTATCTGTCTCCATGATGTCCATCTGTCCATCCGTCCATCTGTGTCTTTTTGTCATCTGTCTGTCTCCAGTTCTGTCTGTCTGTCTCCCTGTCCACCTGTCTGTCTGTCCTGCTCATCTGTGTCCCTGTCTGTCTGTCTGTCCATCTGTCTGCTGTGTGTCTGTCTGTCCGTCTCCCTGTCTGTCTGTCTCCATGTCTGTTTGTCCATCTGTCTGCCTGTCTCTTGTCCATGCCTGTTTGTCTGTCTCCAGGTCTGTCCATCTGTCTCCCAGTCTGTCTGTCTGTCTGTTCATCTGTCCATCCATCTCCCTGTCTCCCTGTCTGTCCGTCCGTCTGTCTTCATGTCTGTCCGTGTCTCGATTCCCATCGCTGTCTGTCTGTCACCGCCCAAGCCCCCAGCCCCCCATGTCCCTCTGTCCCTCCGTCCGTCCGTCTGTCCATCTTCACCAGTCAACTTGTCACTGACACAGGGAACGCGGGCGCTCAGGAGCCTGCAGGGCAGACGGACGGACGGGTGGATGTGGGCTCGAATCCCGGCCTCCCGCATGGCCCACAATGCGTTGCGTCCCCCCCCCCCACCCTGGGGGCCCCGGGTTCAGATTCCTGCTCACCTCTGACAGCCCCAGCCCAGGCCCAGCGACCCCAGTGCTGCCGAAGCAGCAGGTGCATCATGGCTGGCCCGGCGGGGACCCTTGAAACCTCCGACCGTGTGGGTGTGCACTCACTCGGGGAGGAAGGGATGGGAGGGGGAGGGGTCACATGAAGTGGGGAGGGAGGGACACGTGACCCTCAGCTCCTTGCCCCAGCCCTCCCCACACGACTCCACCTGCAAAGGCTCCCCCCATGTGAGGCCTCTGAGGACACTTGAAATCGCCACCTATCCACCCACAGGCCCAGAATGGTCTTGGGGACACTTGAAACCACCCCCCCACCCAGATCCCCATTACCCCGGGACACTTGAAACCGCCGTGGGGACACTCAAAACTGCCCTACATCCACTCACAGGCCCAAGGTTTTCGTGGGGACACTGGATACCGCCCTCCATCGATGCACACGCCGAGGGTTGCCTTGGAGACACTTGAAACCACCCCCTAAAGAACTGCCCCCATCATGGGACACTTGAAACTGACCCTCACCCAGACCCCCTCCCCTTGGGGACACTTGAAACCGCCCTCCATCCACCCACAGGCCCAGGGTTGCCTTGGCGACGCTTAAAACCGCCCCCTACAGAACCACTCCAACCCGGGGACACTTGAAACCGCCCTCCATCCACCCACAGGCCCAAGGTGGTCCTGGTTACACTTGAAACCACCCCCCCAAGAGCCCCTCCCCATTGGGATACTAGAAAACACCCTTGGGACACTTGAAACCGCCCTGGGTACACTTGAAACCACCCACCACAGACCCCTGCCCACCCTGGAGACACTTGAAACGAATCGCCCCAGACCCCTTCCCCCGGGAACACTTGAAACCGCCCTCCATCCACCCACAGGCCCAAAATGGTCCTGGGGACACTTGAAACCACCCCCCACCCAGAATCTCTACTCCTGGGGACACCTGAAACCTCCCTGGGGACAGTTGAAACCGCCCTCTGCTCCCCAAACTCCACCGTGTTGCTCCAGGAGCCCTAGGTCAGGGTGCGGGCTTCCCTGGCCCGGATGCACAGGCCCGGTGAGGCCCGGGTTCGAGGCCTGGCAGGGCGTAGGTGTTGTCTGAGCCTCCCAAGACCTCAATGTGGGGGGAGACTCGCCATGGGGCAGGGGTAAACTGAGGCACGGGGCGGTTCCAGGAGCACTCACCGGGGAGTCCTGGGAGACCAGCTGGCCACCATGCTAAAAGAACAGAGCACAGGCCTCAGTCAGCACTGACTGCGGGGCAGGGTGCTGGACCGTGTACTTCTGGGTGATGTGCTTAGTACTCCCACGTGCTGTGTGGAGTACTCCCCAGTGCTGGGCTGAGTACTCCATTTCACACTAATCCTGAAACCCACCTCTCCCAACCAATACTGGACTGAGTAGTCCAGGGTGCTACAACCAGTACTCCCTGGTGCTGGACTGAGTACTCCCGGGTGCTGCACTGAGTACTCCCATCCCTCCCCGGTGCTGGACTGAGTACTCCCATCCCACACCAATCCGGAACCCCACCCCCTCCTGAACGTTGCTGGACTAAATACTTCCCGCCAGTGCTGGACCGAGTACTCCCGGGTGTTGCACTGAGTACTCCCATGCACAGGGCAGCTGTTACCGGAAGTCGTGCTTGCTCCACTGCCTCCAGGTCCTGTGTGGCTCCCACCATACCTGCCAGCCCCGGGGGCCGCAGGCAATGCTCACGTTTCACAGGGGGTCAAAGTGTTCTGAAAACTGCCACAGATGAATGGAGGGACACCGGGTGGGGTGGGGGGCTCAAAACTGCCCTCGGTGGTGCCAGGGATACTTGAAACTGCCCTTGTGGGTCTTGGGGGACACTCAAAACTGCCCTGGATGCTCATGGGGACAGTGGAAACCGCCCTCCATCCACCAAGGTGCTCATGTGGACACTTGAAACCGACCTCAGCGGTCTCGGGGACACTTAAAACCGCCCTGGATGGTCCTGGGAAAACTTGAAGCTGCTTTTGGGGGTCATGGGGAACCCTTGAAATCGCCCTAGGTGGTCTTGGGGATACCTGAAACTGCCCTCCATGCACCAAAGTGCTCGTGGGGATACTGAAACCACTCTCGGTGGTCTCGAGGACACAAATCCGCCCTCGGTGTTCTTGGGACACTTTAAACTGCCCTTGGTGGTCTCTGGGATACTTGAAACCGCCCTGGGTGGTCCAGGGGGTACTGGAAACCACCCTCACCAATTTCACGGGCATAGAGCCAGGCGTCCAGGAAGTGGACGGGGCCAGCGGGGCTCGAGCCGGTGACCAGGGCGTAGGTCTGGGCCCAGAGGCCAGCAAGATCGGGGAGGATGCAGCCCACCTGGAGGCCGGACTGGCACATGTCGGCCAGCACTCATGGTACAGGCCGGTCCTAGGGAGTGGTGGGGCATTAGAAACTCACAATGGTCGAAGGGGGGGACATTAGAAACCGAAAATGGCCAACAGAGGTGGCATTACAAACTGACAATGCCAAAGAGAGGCGTTAGAAACTGACAATGGCGGGATGAGCGGGGAACATTAGAAACCGACAATGGTGCGGAGGGGGCATTGAAACCGGCAGGGGTGGCCCCACCTGGAGTCCGGATCCTGAAGGAATACTGTGTCCCCCGCGGTGCCTGCGGCCCCAGTGCCCATGAGCAGTTCAGGCCTGGGCCTCGAAGACATAACACACAAGGCCTGGGGAAAGGACATGGCGGGGGGGGTGGAGGGTGGAGGGCCTGTGGGGAGACTTACCCCTGACCCTTCAACCCCACGACCTCTGACCCTTCAACCCCAAAACCCCTGACCCTTCAACCCCATGTCCCCTGACCCGTCAACCCATGACCCCTGACCAGTTCAACCCCATGATTCCTGAACTTTCAACCCAATGACCCCTGAAACTTCAACATATGACCTGTGACCCCTGACCCTCGATCCCCCCCCCCACCCGGAACCTCAGGACCTCACCCGGGTTTGTGAACCCAGGCCTTTGGTCAGGGGCCTCCTGGCCACAGTGAGTGTAACCTCAAACTCGACTCCCTGGTACCACAGGAGATCCCAGAATTCGCAGCTACATTGTCCGACGGGGGACCTTGGAGAGCGGGGGGGTCGGTGCCTTGAAATAAACCGGAACACCTGGGAGATCCATTCGTCCATCCATGCCTCAACTTAGCCCCTGAACACCAGGGAATGTGGGCCAGCCCACCCCTGCCTCAGTTTACCCCACCGCCCCCACCATTGGCCTCTCAGGGTGGGGGCCTGGTGTCTCCGTCGTGCCTCAATTGCCCCAACTGTCCAGCAGTGTGACCGACCCCTTGTTCGGGTTCACAACGATGCACCGGGCCTCTGTGGTGGTGGCCACACAGTGCAAGCTTAGCCTGTGGCTCCTGGAGTCGAAGGTCAGGCCCAGGTCAGGTACAGGGTCAGGGTCGCAGGGCCCAAGGTTGGGGGGGTCTCAGGGGTCAGGAGGGCGCGGGGAAGCTTCCAGAAGATGGTGTGGGAGTCTCTGGTTGGGTTGGGGGGGTCACGAGGAACAAAGGTGAGAAGTCAGGATCATCCATACAAGGGTACTGTGTTCGAATCCTCCCTTGGGCTGATGGAGGAACCAGAAAGGAGGTGAGTTACCCGGATGAGCTTCAGCCATGCGGACGAGGAGGAGGAGGAGGAGGAGGAGGAGGGGGAGGAAGATGGAGGCTGCAGACCAGGGGAGGATCAGGGCAGGAGGCCTGGACCTGGAGAGCACTGTGGAGAGAGCAATGGGGATGGGTGGGTGGGTGGGTGGGTGGATGATTGGGTGGATGGGTGGAAGAGTGGGTGGATTGATCGGTGGGGGGGTTGGATGGGTGGGTGGATCTATGGGTGGGTGGATGGATGGATGGGTGGGTGGATGAATGATGGGTGGGTAGATGGGTGGGTGGATGGTTGGGTGGGTGGGTGGATGGATGGGTGGGTGGGTGGATGGATGGGTGGGTGGGTGATGGGTGGGTGGATGGATGGTGGGTGGGTGGATAATTGGGTGGGTGGGGGATGGGTGCTTGATCTCATCCCTCTCTCCTTCCCCCTCCCTCTCCTCCCTGGTGGCCCCTGGGGCTTTCACACTCACTGCAGGCCATTGGCACATCGGGTCGGGTGTGGGGCAGCCAGGGTGCCCGTCTTGGTTCCGGGGGTTTGGGCTGTCAGGTGTGGAACCCCGGGTGGGTGTCCTGGGGAGCTTGGGGCGGCTGGGCCCTGACGTTTCTGGGCTCCGGACGGGGAGTGGATCCCGCTTCCCCTTTCTCGCTTCTCCTGGGGGTTTCCTGGCTCCTGGCATCTCATTCTCCTTTCTCGGGGATGGGGAAGCCAAGGCGGCACCCCGGTGAGGACAGGCCTTGGGGCCTCGGGGTGCGGGTGCCATGCACAGACAGACAGACAGACAGACAGACCTGAGTCCTCCTTGGGTGGTGGTGCTGGGTGCTGAGTCCTCCTGGGTGGTGGTATTGTGTGCTGAGGCCTCCTGGGTGGTGGTATTGAGTGCTGAGTCCTCCTTGGGTGGTGGTGCTGGGTGCTGAATCCTCCTTGGGTGGTGCTGGGTGCGTCTCCCAGACAGAGAGACACAGTCCAGTCCGAGGAATGGAGGGGCGGACAGAGGGACGGACATGTGGATTGGGAGACGGAAAAGGAGGGACGGGCGGACACACAGACGGAGAGAGGCGCAGACACACAGACAGACGGACAGACAGGACAACATAGAGACAGACAGGGAGACAGACAGACGCACAAGAGATGGACAGACAGATGGACAGGGAGACAGACACATAGACAGACAGATGGATGGACAGATGCAGGGGCCCTGCACCCCGGGCGCTCTCCTGACCAGCAGGAGAGGCAAGGAGGCGCGCCCCTCCCCGCCGAGGGTGAACCCAGAATAGGTAATAAGCAGCAAGTCGCCCGCACGCAGCCCAACCCAACCTTTATGCCACAGTTAGATGGTCAGTCGACTTGGGCAGAGTTCAAGACCGCTCTCTGTTTATTGGCGCGAACCCCATCTTAAGTATGGGCAATGGCAGCAGGAAGAGGAGGGGTGTAACATACCTAGTCAGGGGCTACGATTGGCGGTCGGAGCTGTCCGTCAAGGGTGGAAGGCCATGGGACCTCCCTAAGGGGCGGCCTGAGTCTATGTCACTACCAGCAGGACCACCCAGGTTACTGCCTAGAGCTGCCTTCCAGTTCCGGACCCTGAAGGCAGGTGGGGTTAGCCAGGATCCCTCTCCCCGCAGGCGGTGCAACAGTCACACAACTCCAGGGCGTGCACAGTCGGGGCCAGGCGGTGCGCCCCACATCTCCTCCTTTTCTGTTTAATAAGCTGGTGGATGTCCTACTCGAGAAAGCGCCTGTCTTAGGTCGTCCCCCCTGAAGGATCTTACTGTCATTGGCTGGCCATCCTAGCTCGTCGGGCCACCCTGCCTATGAGGCTTGCCAGCCCCAGCAAAGGAACAAGGCGGGAGGAGAGGGGTCTGTGCTCAAGAGGAGGCCCTGCTATTTCTGCCTCACGCCTGTGCACTCTGGTAGGCTGCACATCCTGGAAGGGGCCATGACCAATTTCATAGGGTTCCCAAATGGCTAAAGGCAGCATAATGCTGCCAAACCACCGTTGACTGGACAGCTCTGGCTCATTGCTTAAGAACTAGGGAAGCCTATTTGCCCTAGCATGGTCAGGTGTAAATCAGAGGCTATATAAGCACAGAGGCAAATGCAAACACAGGTCATGGGGGTCTCTCCCACGAGGAGGAGAGGGTAGGGAGCCACCAGCATTCCTTCCAGAGGGACCAGCCAACACAGCAAGCCTGCAGCTCCCAATGAACAGTACCCACACCTTGCTCCCTGTTGATCTTGCTAGCACCTGGCACTGGACCGTACATGGGGGGAATGGAGTGGATCGGGTGAGAGAACAGAAACACTTATTTCCTTGAAGCTTAAGAACATAATGGGAGGGCTGAAAGTGAGGAACTGGGTGGATGGACCTTGAATAAACATTCAGAACCATCTAGTTCTCCTTTCTGTTACAACCTAAAGCCTGCAAGACCAGAGATCTGTCACACAACTCTCCTCTATCTTATTGGCACCAAAAGGGTCCGAGGACATGTTAGATTGTTGCAGAGCCATAATGAAGTACTCATTTTCAGTACTTGATGCACTTAGGGTACATTTGAAACCCATTTCCCTCTTCTACCTTTACGCTTCTATCTCCCTAACACACCTGAAGCCAAGTTTATCATCCAATTGAGGAGGAAGAGAGCAGAGGAGGAGGAGAGCAGAGGAGGAAGAGAGCAAAGGAGGCGGAGAGCAGAGGAGGAGGAGAGCAGAGGAGAGCAGAGGAGCTCAGAGGAGTGCAGAGGAGAGCATTATTTATTTTTGTTTGTTTTGCTCCCAGCTGGGAGGAGAGCCACAGGCTGAGGATGGTCCTTGCCTGCGGGTCCCCCGTGCTGAGCCCCATACAGGTCCCTCACCGCGCCTGCCTGGCACCTACTCTGCCAACTACTTGTGCAGCCGCCAGGACTGAACTTTGGAGGACTTGTCGCTACTCCTCTGGCCAGTTGTCTTGGCAGGAGGTAGAAGGTGGCCAGAGGACCCCCCCCTTACCATGCTGGTGAAGAAGCCTGTGGGGAAGGGAGCAGGGTGAAAGGCTGGATCTGAAGAACCCAGCCCTTCCAGGCAGCATTGCACCTGTGCCATGCCCCCGTGCACCACCCTGGCCACCCTCCTCTCCGGGGTGGCCATGATTTCGTGTCTGTAACTTGGGGTGAAAACCAACGACCTTCAGGCGAGGATCCTCACCCTGGAATCTGCTAAAAGGGCACCCTCCGTTCCCCTGCTGCCGGAGAAGGCAGATCAGCTGAAGACCATAGTCAGGTGTGTGAGGCTGGCCTTGCTCGAGGGGGAGTTGCATGTGGATAGAATTTTGCACAGGTTCAGTCAGTCTACAGGATCCACCCTTACTGGTTATACAGTTGATTTGGGATGTGTGAGCCTCTGTGGTATCTATTTATTCAAGTCCCTTCTTGGTTTCTCTCCAAGTCTGTGTGGAGGATCTTCCCTCTGTCTTCCTTAAGGATTGCATGTTTGCAATGGCAGTAGGGCTTTGCCCGGCTGTTTAGTTTTGTGGAGTCTGGGCTGTCAGCATTCTCAGTTGTATGGAGAATATTCATTGTAATGCTCACATCTGTTTTTCATTTGATAAGGTTAGGCCTTATCAATAGAGAATGGTAAGCACTCTTAAAAGTGAAATAAGCCCATAGATTTAAAAATTCATTTAACTCGGAATTCTTTTCATATTAAAGGTTTTAAAAATTGGGAAAAAAAAAGTTTTCCTTTGTTTTTTTGGAGGGGGAGAGTTAACAGAGGTTGTGTTCAGATATTGATGAATGGAGAATTGAAAGGGATTCCTTTAAAGATGACTTAGACTCCAGTAGGGAGAGGGTAGTTTTTCTGCCAGTGGAGAGATGCAGTAGTTGCAGCCCGAATGTGATAAAGTATGTCTACAACATTGGCTGTTATTGATAGGACACACATTGCCATGAGCTGCATTGTTAGTGCCGGAGTTTTGCCTTGGCTGTGCAGGGAGAGGGTGTGTTAGGTCCTCTCCCTGAGGGCTATATGCAGATGTCCCCACCTAATTAAGTCTCCACCCAGTTACCTGGGTAACCTGCAGACCTGGAGGCAGTTACCTTTCCCTGAGGTCACCTCATAATCCACCTGGCCACACCCCTTGTCCCTGCCCTAGATAAAGCAGGGCTGGGTGGGGGTCGCGCTCTCTCTCTCTCCCCACCCTCTCTCTCACTTCTCTCTGGCCATGGATCATCTTGGCCACAGGCCAGCAGTTTGGTAATAAACTTTTCTCTCCTGCCTGAATACCGCGTGGCGTTCTCCTTTACTGGCTACCTACTTTAAAAACCTAACAGGGTGGTGATAGTTGAATAATGAAGAAAGGTATTACCCAAATCTTTCAATCTATGTCAATGTTAAATTGATTTTTAAATTAAAAACAAAATTATGTCTTGAGTACTGTTAGCATTGGCTAAGATCCATGCACTTACATAAATGCTGTTTGTGCAGGCTATCAAACATTATTAACAGCCACAGAGGAAGAGTCCCTGAAGAACTCACAGAACTGGGATACTACTGCTAGCTCTTAATATATCTTCTTTTCCTACAGGAATCCTACGAACACATGGCTAAACTGAGAATCACAAGAGAAACACCTTCTGAGTGCAACTGTCCAGCAGGTAAGAAATGAAACTTAACTAGGTTCCATCTAGAGGAGAGCATTTGCAAACAAAAGATCATATGCCTGTCAGGTCTACCTGTAACAGTAACAGAGAAAGAATGCAGACCCAACTTGCTTTAAGAAAATCAACATGTCTCCCTTTGACAGATGGTGAGTAAAGCCACAAATATTATTTTAAGCAGCATACCAGTGTCTGTGAGGGGAAAAAAAAAGAGCTAATCACCATGAAAAATATTGGCAAGGGGATATACAAATTTCTTAGTATCCCGGATTGAAAAGTCATCTTCAATTTTATTAAATAACTTCAGTGTTCGTGGTGAACCTGGTCTGAATAGCTGTGAAGCCCTGGTGTCTAATGTTATATTAGTGCAGAGTTTTTTGTGGTTATTATATTCGCAAGTGATCTGACCTGTAGGTAAAAATGAAGACTAAAGGAAATTAGTTCTTTATTTTGTTCTCAGTACCTTGCCAGAAATATTCTTCCATGTTGTCCATTTTTCTGTGTAGTGATAAGAAACCATAGTGACAGTGTGTATTAGAAGGATAGAGACGAAAGGGTAGTGAATGAGCACCCCCACCCCCCACCCCGGAATCATTAAATCTTCATTCAGAGACTTCTGAGCCTTGCTTGTTGTCTGTAGACCTAACAATTTAAAAGCTCTTGGAATATGGCCAGGGGAAGGCATTTAGTGGATCCAATGTTATATAAGGCATCAAAACTCCATGAATCTCAAGAAGTTCTTTAGATAAACATGGTGAATGTATTTCAGAACATTCTAGTTTCTTTCATCCTTATGCATGGAAAATGAGTCTTTTTCTCTTATATGGAAGAGCTCATTTCAATGTAGTCATGTGCTTCATAATGACACTTCAACCCAAGACAGGTCACAAATATAACAGTGGACCCTAAGATTGTGTAACCTAGTGATGTCATAGCCAGCTTAGTTTGTGTGAGTGAGCTGTGTGATGTTTGCTCAGCAGTGGGATGGCAACAGCACAGCCCTTAGAACACGCCCCAGTTATGATTAAGCTGCAGGTGACTGTGAAAAAACTTTGCGGCTGCTGTTCACTGCTGGCTCACGCCTGTAATCCTGGCTACTCAGTAGGTGGAGATCTGAGAATTGCAGTTCAAAGCCAGCCTAGTCAGCAAAGTCTATGAGACTCTTATCTCCAACAAACTAAGAAAAAGCTGGAAAAGGCACTGTGGCTCAAGTGGTAGAACGCTAGCCTTGAGCACAGAGAGGCTCAGGGATAGCACCCAAGACCCTGAGTCCAAGCCCCGGGACTGGGGATAAAAAGGACTACTGCCTGTAATTTCTTATAGTTTGCGGTTGGTTTTTGTCTCATGATAACTAGTTCAGGCACAGTTTAGACTTTTCAATTTTCAGGTTATACAGCATAAAAGCTTTTAGTATTTGTATTTAGTATTTGTATTTGACCATCTTTGAGATATATTATTTTTTCAGTGAAGGCTTTTGATGAGAAGACAAAGCGTGGATGTTTGACATTGTGTGTTTCATCCTGAGTAGTTGAGAAAGACCTCAGAAGTAAGATATTCAAGGGAAGAACTTTTCCAGGACAGGAATGAAATCACAGCTGCCCCTGCCCCATAGAGATGATGTTAATTTCCCCGACAGTGGGTACGGTAGGTATAGGACTTCACAAATCACACCTGGCAGGAAAGAGCATCTTTTGAATATACAAAAAAATCCAGTACACGGGCTGTGTGTATGTGGGGAGCTTAAATTTAATTTGGAAGATTCATAACAAACTTGGTAAAATGTTGAAAAGTGACCACACCGAGTTCTATTTCCAGAGGAGATACTATTGTTTTTATGATGCTTCATGTAGGCCAGTGATTGAACTCTTGTCATCTGGGAGAAAGCTATTATCCTTAAGAGTTTGCTGTATATTCCCTGGGATGATTATTACAGACTTTGTTTTTCCATCTTGCTTTTTTTGGGGTCAGTCCTGGGCCTTGGACTCAGGGCCTGAGCACTGTCCCTGGCTTCTTCCCGCTCAATGCTAGAACTCTGCCACCTGAGCCACAGCGCCCCTTCTGGCCGTTTTCCATATATGTGGTGCTGGGGAATCGAACAGAGAGCTTCTTGCCACTAGGCCATATTCCCAGCCCTGTTTTTCCATCTTAATGTGATAAATGAATAATAAACAGCAATTCTCTTGGGTTGTTGTTTATTGGTTGCTCTATCACCTGCTTTCCTTCTTGCCACCACTAGAACTCTGCATTACATCAGTTTTTACCTGGCTCCTTGGGAGGGAACTCTGAAGGGGCACATTCAAACACACAGAACCAGATGGGGTTTTTGGTGAGTTACAGAAATAAACTCAGTTCTGCTTGTCCAATAACAAGACATCACCCAAACGCAGGCTTTGTGTTAAAAGATTCTGGAGAAAACCAGCTGATGCAGGATTATCTTAGGGAATGAGCTGGCTGGCCAAAAGGGCTTAGAAAGAAGATATGGCACTTCCCACCTGATTTGGCTGGAACCTCTGTTCGCCATGTGTGACTAAGACTTGTCACCCCAGACATCTGTTTGCAGGACAGAGTGAGACAAGTGTGACCTCAACTCAGTTCCTGTGGACACATGCCCATCCATTGAAGTTGACACTCTTGATGACAGGCTGAGTCTCAGAGCCAAGGGTCGGTAGCAAAGAAGCAAATTTGTGTTGTGTGTACTCACTGATGGCTTCTGCTAGAACTCAGGTCTTACTGGGGTTTTCCAGGTAGCCTCTGTGGGAAGGCTTTGAGGACGATTTATTGAATGGCTTCTCACAGTAGGAGAGGCTCTTTGTGATTACTTTCTATAACTAGGAGAGTTTAAGTGCTAGCAATCTTAGGATTTGTCCCCTGGGCAGAGGGACTCCAGAGCTAGAAGCCTCATAAGGAATCCAGAATGAGCTGGATATGTCTAGACTGCAATCTTAGATCTGATACTAAATAATGGTGTGACTGTGATCAAATGAATGCACTTCATTTTTTCACCAGGAAAAAAAAAGAGTAGAAATTCCTTCTCCATTGTACGATTTATGTAAATTGTTTGGCATATTAGTGTTTAGAGCTTAAATAATACTTCTGTTTTTTTTGTGTTGGTTTTTTTTTTGTAAGTTTCTCAGAAAGACTAGGCAAATTCTCTTACCACTAAGCTGCACCCACAGTTCATTAGTCTTTTTCTTACATTCCTTCCTCTGCTCCACAGAGGAACAAGTGGGAAATGTTGCAAAAGTTGCTCAGAACCTAAAGCTAATGTACATGGCGGTTAGTTAAACATCTGTAGGTCATTTATAAAGATAATCTTGCCTGTCAGTATCTCTTGGTGTTGTAGCAGTGGAATTTGGGGTTTTCATGATACCTAGTTTTGTCTCCAAAGTGTTCACCAAAATGACAGGGAAACAGACCATTTAGACCGAAGCATACCGGGTAGAAAGGACTTGGATTTATTGGGCATGGACTAGTAAAGAGTGTCTTTACAGCTTCAATATGAGATGTTTACCAAAATGAGTGTCTTCTCCATCTGACTCATAGACCTATTCAAATCAGATTTATTTATACAGTGATATTTATAACATAAAATTGGACAGTCATTATTATATCATCTTTGTCCTCAGTAGAAAGGCATATTTACCTTTTTGTAAGATCAAGAGACGCTCTAGAAAACCAAAAGAAAATTTTCTTTTAAGAACCCCAAATAATTCATCAAAGCTATGTTTAGCAGACTTGCGTTAGCAATGGCAGAGACAAGGAAATAACAGCTGCTATTTGTGGCTTGATCCCTGTCATACCTGACTGTCTCTAAGAGAGTAACTTGGCTCATCACTATGGCTACAGAATTCTACTTCAGGTTGTGTTCTTTGGATCTTCCATGAAGTATGCATAAAGCAGGCATATTTACAGAAAGGTTTCTCTGTCCAGCCAATGAAGAACGATGGGAATGGATACACCATTCAAGTGATAAGAACTCATTCATCAGTACCATTGGCCTCCTCAGCCTATTAGGTGTTGAAAAGATATGTCCCAGCCATCCCAGAGGACCATGCAGAGATCATCACAGACAGGAGAAGAAGGTTCAAAAGGAGGTTTATAAGTGGGGCCATAGTTCCCATGGGAGAGGGAGCTACATGGTGTCTGCACCTTATCCAGGTGGCAGCTTCTCTCTCTGGGGGTAAAGGGGAAGTAGATAGGTAGTGAGTAGGAGTGGCTCATTAGGTATGGGTGGATCTGGGGCTAGTGGGAGGAGCTGAGGACCTGAGGCTAAGGAAATGCAAAACAGGTATAAGAACCTCTGTGGTGTCATCCATGAAGAATAGGAAATGAAGAAAGCCACCTTGGCTTTTTCATTAACATGTTACACAATCTTGTGCAAATCATTTCCACATATGGCTTTTTACAACTGGTCATATCATTGTACGTAAGAGCTGGGCAATAACGACTTAGCATCTTAGTCAATTCTCTACCTAGCATAAATTCTAAACAGTACCAGATTTTGGGATTTTTTTTTGGGGGGGGGCAAATGAGGCAGACTTGCCCTGCATCCTCATGGAGTTTCTAGTTCCATGAAGATGACACCAAATGTTAATTTGAAAAGGACTTTCCATGTGGGATAAGCAAAATCAAGAGGAGTACATTTTGGAGCTTATAACCTAAATCTATGAAATGTTTACAATATGGGAAGTTGTTTAAATGGTTTGGTGGTAGAGAAAGAAAACTATCTTATGTTTCAGAAATTCATAATAGAAGAAAATATGGCTCCTGAGAAAATCTGTAGGAATGGATAGAAAGTTTGTTGGTTGCCTTTTGAATTTCTAAGAATTGATGGATAGGTAGATAAAGGTACACTGGTAGCTGATCTGCTGATATTCCAAATGAAAGAAACATGATATTTTTTTTCTTGGTCATGGGCTTGAACTCTGGGCCTGGGCTCTGTCCCTGTGCTCTTCAGCTCTACTCCCTGAGCCACTTTCTAAACATGATTTTTAATATAGAATGGACAGCCTGTTCTATATGATGGTAGTCTACTCTATTCTATGAATAGTGAGAATAAAGTTGAGAACTTCTTGTGTGGAGTGTTTAACAGCTACAGGTAAAAAGTGAGACTAGAAGCCATCTGGTGGTGGCTCAGTTATAATTCTAGCTTCTTAGGAGATTGCAATCTGAAGGTTGGGATTCAAAGCCAGCCTAGGCAGGAACTTCCATGAGTCTCTCACCTTCAATAGCCACCAAAAAGCCAAAGTAGAGCTGTGGCTCAAGTGATAGAAAGCCAGCCTTGAGCGAAAAAGTTAAGGGGCAATGCCCAGGCCCTGAGGTCAAGCCCTAGTATGAGCATACACAGAAAGTAGATACTTCTTAAGGTATCCTCTATACTTATGAAATGACTATTTACAAAGTGGGAGTAAATGCCAACAAGTGCAAGTACCCCTCATTCCAAGTGGGAGCAGTACAGATCCTGGTGATGGATTGAGGACGCCCCAGTATGGTGATGGACATAAATGTTCATGCTTGCTTTGAGATAGAGCACTCTTCCCCCTGGTGTCAGAGCCTTTGTGTTCCTTTGCTAGTCCAGTTGACTTGAGCATATAAAACTCCATGTCTTGCTGTATACATTTTCAATGATACAGAGAACAGAAACAATTTTACCTTAAGAAACTTGAATAAGCAACTTGAGATGGTGAATGTTATGGAAATGAAAATGGCAGATATTCTCCACTTCCTGTGACACAGAACAGGGCACAGTGATGAGGGTGCCCCCACGAATATCCCCAGTAAGTCTTTCTCAGGCCTACTGAATCCAAAAGGCTGGACATGACATGCTCAGTGACTTTTCTGCTGAGAGTGGACAAGGACAAGTTGCCTTTTGAAGGGGTGTTCTTGTTTCTTCTCTTTTGTCTGCCTTGTTTACAAATGAAGAAGCTAATTCTTCCAATTCTTGCTCTGTGATGCTTGGCTTGGAACTTGAGGCCTTTTCCTTGCTTCATTTAAGCCACTCCTCAAGTTCCTTTTTTTTTTTTTTTTTTGGCTTTTGAGTTATCTTTGGATAGTCTTTTGGGCTGGCCAGCCCTCCCCTTCCTCTATCTCTTCCACCTTTCTCCCTTTTCCTCTGCCCTTTTCACTCTTCTTCCCCTTTAACTCCTCCTCCCCTCCCTCCCCTGCTTTTCATTTGATCAGGTGGTCTCAAGACTGTGCTCCTCCCTACCTCTGTTCCCCAGTATCTGGGAAACAGAAGTGTGCCACGATGTCCGGCTTCCTTTCCCTTTCTCACTGTAGTAATTCCGTGGGTAATTATGTAAAAGGATACCAATACTACATGGAGTTTCAATTCACTGTAGCTTATTCGATGTGTAGGAGCAAGCATTCTTTCAAGGCCACAGTCTGCTCTGCTTCTGATTGCTTTGTAAGGCTGTAAAATCAACTCTGTGACATGACCCAAATGGAAGCCATCCAAGACCTATCATGAAAAACTGTTTGGGTGCCCTCCTTACCACGTTAGAGACTCTCTGGGGTGGTTTGGTGGAAGTGGAGAATGTGAAAACTGTTTATGGATGACTGAGCTGCAGGCTGAAACCTGAAACCCAGGATATGACTGGCTACACCTAGAAGCATTGCTACCTAACCTGGCTTGCCAAGATGGGTGAAGTTTGGTGGGGTGGTTTAAAGTGCCATGGAATTTCACAATGCCCCCAATCCCTCCCCAATTTGTGTTAACAATGGTGATTCTTACGTGGAGATAGGAGGAACTGAGCTAAATAGGAGTTCACTGCTCCACCAGTTTCTTCCCAATTGAATTGCGAGCTATCCCTTGTCTTCTTTGGTGATGGACAAAATCAGTAGAGAAAGCAAATAGTTTCTCCAACCCATCAGCTCTAAGATACCTGAAATGCAGTCAATGTTTCACTTGTGTATAATAGATACAGCCACAGCCATGAACTTTGGGCTAGTATTCCAACAGCTAGAATAAGTGGAATTAATACTGTCATTCAACTTACTGTGGAACATCTTCCCTCAAAATTTGGAATTTCTATGAGTACAGGATAATTTGGAATTGCGATGACACTTCTGACGTCATTGCCTCCAGAGATGTCACTGCCTCTTCAGTTGAAGGCCTTATTCTCTTCATGAATGGTAGTTGAAATGTATTCATTTCCCTTCATAATGTGTTCCTTACATTGATCACTAGATTCATGCAGTTTTTGTTATAAGGGCATACTTATAGGCTTTGACACCTAAAATGTAAAAAAAACATTATAATTTCAATTTATAGGCGTTCTGTTCTTCGTTATGGACATGAAGCTTTAATTCTTGTATTTAAAATATATTCACACGTTATAAAATACAATGATCATATTTACTCTAATTGAGTTAATTGTATCAAGCTCTGGCTTGTACATTATGGTATAACTGGAGTCAGAATATATGTCTAGATAGTCTTCTTTGTTATCGGTTCCTCTCGCCTCTTCTCCCACTTTTCTCACCTCTTTTCCTCCTCTTCCGTCTCCCTTTTCTTCCCAAAGAGCTCAGTGTTCCTCACTGAACGTGAGGAACCTATTCCTTAATCTGTTCGCACTAGGAAGTTGGGGAAATGCACAATGTAACCCACTGTGATATCATACATCACAAACATCAACATCTCTCACCCCATCCGTCTGCCTTAAAGTCTGAGATTTTTTTAAAGCCTTTAAGTCATCCCAGTTTTTGACATGTTTCTGTGCATTTTTTCATTTTTCTTTGTGCTTTTATACTTTTTGTTGCCAGCACCAGGGCTTGTACTCAGGTCCTGAGTGCTATCCCTTAGCCTTTGCACTCAAGGATAGTGGTCTACCACTTGAACCACAGCTCTGTTTCCTGATTTTTTGGTGATTAATTGTAGATAAGAGACTTTCTGGTGCATGCTTTCTTTGAACCTTGATTCTCAGAAATCATTCTCTTGAGGATTACAGACATGAGCCACTGGCACCTTGCTCCTTTGAGCTTTTATTCTTCACACATACGCACATAGAGTCTTGTCAACAAGTTGCTGCTGCCATTAACTTTTTAATATAGTTATTGTTAACACTAGAGTTTTGTTGAGCAGTTTAATGTTTAGCTGGCCAAATAGTATCTGCAACATAACTTTCCCCCAAATTACAATGTCCCTTAGTATCTGAAGTGGGTTGGCTCTACAACCCATGTGGCTAATGAAGTTCTTTTGATATAAAACAGTATAATACTTGCATATAAACTACAAACATCCTTCATATACTTTGTCTTCTCTAGATTGCTTACAGTAAGTAATATAATTGAAATAATGTGTAGCTAGATTTTATACCATGTTATAGGGCATTATGACAAGAAAACAGTGTGAATGTGTTTTAGTACAGATGCACTGCTTTTCCCTTAAAGATGTACAATCTGTAATTGGTTGAATTTGCATATGCAGAGTATTTTTTTGTGCATTATTTATAGATACTATGGTGTAAGAAAGTTGGTCTTTGGTAAAATGATGATGGTTCTATGTTGAAACTGATATGGACACCATGAGGAGACTGTGAGTTTTGTGTCTGCATTTAAATGACAGGCAAGATCTTGAGAAATTACTAATATTGTAGCCAATATTGACTGAGAAATCCAATGCATTTCACAGAGAGAGTGTAAATCTGGCCACATTGTAACGAGTACAACAGAAGGAAAATTGAAAGACTAACTTGTTCCCATTGAAATGAATGTCCACTGTCATCAGGTGTTTGAGCAGGGAGTTGTGGATAGCTCTTTGGCCAAGCAAAGCACATTTTATACGTGTCTGGTAGGACATGCAATAGAATGACACAGCAGCTCTACAAGCTATTGAGCTTTGGTGAGTGATTGTTTTCCCTTCCATATATCGTTTCAAACTATGGGCTTCAAGGATGTCTGCAACATAAAAATGACTTTTTGTTTTGACAGACCTGGGGCTTGAACTCAGGGCCTGGGCACTGAGCTTTTGCTCAACGCTGGCACTCAGCTCTACTCTGAACTATCTGTTGGTTGGAGCTAAGTGTCTTGTGGACTTTTCCTGCCCAGGCTTGCTTTGAACTGTGATCCTCAGATCTCATTTCTGAGTAGCTAGCATTGTAGGCATAGGCCACCAGTACCTGACTTCCTGACTTTTTCTCCTCTGTCCTTTGTCCTCCTCCTCAGGCCCCCTTCCTTCCTTCCTCCTCCTTTTTTCATCTTTCTTCTTTTTTCCCCTTTTCTTTATTGCTTTGCTTTCTGAGAGAAGTCAATGATCAGCCAACCATGAAATGGGAAAGTGGACCAAATAAGGCTGGATAATTTATTTGAGCCAAACAGAGGTATTATAATCTATTAAAAATATTTAGCCAAACACACTGTATCTGTGACTTTATCTCCTAACCCTGCAGACTGTCTGGTAGTTGCCCAGGACCTGAGGCAGGAAGGCGGACCCGTGTGCCTGAACTTTCCAGTCATGTCTTTGCAACTGGTAGTTTTTAATAAAAGAAAAACTCTAACATTGTGAAATTACATCAGTGAAGAAACCATAGCTTTTTATGTTCTTGTATATGCTTTTCTTCTGTGCAACGTTATTCAATGCCCTAAATTTCAGCTAATTTTGAAATATTTTCTTGAATATTGAGATTAGTCTGGAAATCAGGCTAGGAATAAATGAAGTGCTGGTGTGGTAATAAAATTTATGTTACCATTTTATGAATATGAAAATGTCTAATTGTTATAACACAAGGTATCTTTGAATTAAGAAGTCTAGGACATTTTATTCTTTTACACCTTTTTTTTAAAGCAGGAAAACCTTTGCTTCTACCATCAGTCTTGAAGCAGAAATCCCAGAAAAGAGAATTTTATAATCAGTCACAAAGAATTCCTACACGCTTCATGTATCCCTTCCTCATCATTTCCCATTTCTTAGGAGTCTCCACATTGTTTAATTGTAATCATGTGCAACTAGCATTTTAAAGCTTCACACTGCTTTCACATTTATGGGATATGATGAGAAGATTAAGAATGGTTGAAACTTAAGAATAAATACAGGAAACTTAAGAGTAGATGTAGAAATGCGACTCCACCAGGCTTTCATGGAGCACACATTACCTCAGTGGGCTTCATGTTGTGGCCATCCATATATAGAAGAACAAACTAGAAGGTGCACTGTCCCAAACAACCCTCATTCTAGTCAGGCCCCTCTCCTGTACTCTGCTTTGCAATTCTGTAGCAGGAATCTAAACTCTGGTTTCCTTCCATTGCATTGGTGTTGTTTGACCTGACTTTCCCTCAGCTTGGAACTTACGCATATGGGACTCAGGTGGCAGGGCCCTGCCTTTCCAGGGCCTGCACTTAGTATTCAATCTATTGTGGAGCAGAGGGATGTTCATGACCCATAGCAAAACTCCTCCCACGTCCCATAAAGTGACATGTTGTTTCTATTAAGGGATCATTTTCTTAAGTAAAATCATGACCAGTTATGATGGCATGGAAGTATACAGAGGCCAAGTGATATGTGTTACTTTAATTACCGAAGAAGTATCTATTACGGTTCGATAATGGTTCAAAGAAGAATTTTAAGACTGAAACATTGGTTTTTTTGTTTGTTTAGTTCAGAAGTAATTGAAATGGAATATGTAAATAGAGTCAAAGTGGACTTTTCCAAGTGAGAAGAGAAGTCAATTGCACTTCGAAAGAAACTATATGACTATAGCAAGAAAGACATCGCCAATTAACAAATATTTATTTTCCTTTGCTATTCTCTGCTCTTTATCCTGTTACATAGTAGTGGAATGAATTAGGAAGAGAGTGATGTAGAGTGCATGGTTTTCCATTGCAACACAAACTCTATCTATCTATCTATCTATCTATCTATCTATCTATCTATCTACCTATATTTTTGCTGTTCCCGGGGTTTGAACTCAGGCTTGGACACAGTCCCTGAGCTTTTTTTGCTTAAGGCTAGCACTCTGTCACTTGAGCAATAGCTCTACTTCCAGCTTTTTGGTGGTTAATTGAAGAGAAGAGTCTCACAGATTTTTACTGCCCAGGCTGGCTTAGAACCTCGATCCTCAGATCTCAGCCTCCTGAATAGCTAGGATTACTGGCTACAGCCACTGGCTTCCAGCTTACTTTCCCTATAGTCTTAAACTATGTAGGAATCAACTCTTTGGTAAGCTTTTTTCCATTTTTATGTTTATATTAGTAATGATTATTTTGTCTCCATTTTCCTATCTTATGATTATTTAATTAGAAGGCAATTGTTTATTTTTTATTTGATTAGTTATTTAAAAGACAGGTCTTTGGGGCTTTATATAATAGGATCCAAAGGTAGCACTAATGTCTGTGAACCTTAAAATTATACTATCCCTTTTTTGATGACCAAAGCTCATTAGAAACTGGAGCCTGTGGCTCAGGCCTGTAATCCCAGATCCTCATGAGATTGGAGGATTGTGCTTTGAAACCCGCCCTGGGCAGGGAAATCCATGACATCCATCCTCCATGAACCACCAAAGTACCAGAAATGGTGCTATTTCTCAAGGGGTAGCATGCCAGCATGGAGTGACAAAGCTAAGGGACATAGCCCAGTCTCTGAGTTCAATTTTCAGTGCTGGCTCAAAAACCAAAACCCCACCAAAACACAAATGACCTGAAAGACTCTAGTCCCTGTGCGTAGGAACTAATAATTTGTCCTACTACTGTGAAGGGAAGAGCTTCTGAGTTCTTACAAAAACTATCTTTAAGTATTTGTGTAAAGGAGTTGCCATTTGACAAAGCAGTTTATGAATATGGCAGATCTTAACCCACCTCACCCCTTTCAACATTCTTGCCCTCCTTCCTCTGCCCACCCTTTCCATTTTCTTACTTTTGTAGTATGTACAATGAATTCTTGACTACATTCCCCCCCTTCCCCTTCATTTGTCTCCCGCTCTCCCCTTGCCCCCACTTGATGAGCTGCTGTTTTTCACCCTTATGCTTTGGGAAGTAATCATAAGCACCACCCCCCTACCCCAGTTCTTCCTCAGAACTTTCTAGATTCCTAAGAGTGGTCATTGTAAATGTATAACACAAGAATAAATAGAATAGCAAGATATGAGAGAGTTGAAGACATGCTTTAATCATTAGACTTTGTGATTCGAATAAACAACTGTGGTTGAATAAAGACACTGCACATTCTGTTGGATATTTCTCATAGAGTGAACACAGTGCTGTCCCAACTCTTTTACTCTATTTAAGTTTTTGGCTCATCACTGGTATTTGTTTCATTATCTAACAAAAATATCGCGTGTCTCTTGTTTGCAAAGGCTGCAGAGGAGGGAATGCTTATTCTATGTGTAGAGAGAGAAGGAAGGCTGGAGAGATGTTTGTGCTTGTGCAGAAGCCATTTTTTTTTAATAAACGCAGGATAGGTTGTCCACCTCCCAAATTTTGCACTACTCTTTTCGCTGTCCTAGCTTTGACTTATTTTGTTGTATGTTCTCGTTTGGTTATTTCCTTGAACATCCCATCTAATTTCCATCTTATTCATTTTTGTGTTGCAGCTTCTGACAACTGTCTTAAGTCCACACTTCTCTAGATTTTTATACCTAGCAGCCATTTGGCTTCTACTTTTCCTGGTCTCTCTCTTTCTCTCTCACTACCTGTGCCTAATGTTGAGGTTATAGTATCCAAAATAGCTCAGGCCTCAGCCACCTTGGTGTGTTCATGCTATCTGTCCCTTCCTGCCTCAGTGTCTGTACCTTTTGCCTGGTTTCACTCAGATTATGGCCAGAGAATGGCTGAAGTAAATAACAGGAATGAAGAAAGGA
>NW_025959909.1:0-34209 GCF_023159225.1 Perognathus longimembris pacificus | reverse complement strand
ACAGAGAGAACTTCATCTGCCTGAGCACTCATAGAAGTTAGGTAAGTCCTGCAAAATATTCCAAATATATATGATTGGGCTCAAACTTGAGCAGTTTTCCTGAAACAATTTAGACTTGATGAGCAACCAGCTGAGCTGAACTAGAGATCAGTTGTCTCCAAACACCCACAATTGCTGATCTCCTTGACCTAGCCCAGTGGATTTATGGAAAATGTAAGCTCCAGGCTATTGGTCACTCACCCTGGTTGGGGTTTCAAATCTGTCCTGGTGGATGGAAATAGAGCGCTGGGTCAGGAGAAGTTACCTCGGTGGTGGTAGCATTTCCCTAGCCTCAGGTCCCTTCCCCCTGCTAGCAGCCTGCACCTAGGAGAGCTGTAAGTCTGCCAGGACTCCCTTTAAAGGAGTTTGTTGTTCTGGATGAAGCTGTGACAATAGAGCTATAACTGATTTTAACATAGTCTCAACATAGGTCAATCTATCTTTAATAGGCTTATTTAATAATTTCTCCTCAGAGTCTGAGCCATCTGAGTCTTCCTTAATGTCTAGCTCAGTGGGTTCAGGTCTTGTTAATTTTCTCAGCTCTTCCCAGGCAGCAGCATACGCTCCTGGGGCTGGGCAACACTCATCAGGTCCCTGTTCAGTTTCTCCAATCGACTGATCGAATTTAATCTGTTCATGTCTAAGATCTAAGCAATCTCGGACCAGAAACCAAAGAATAATAGCATCCACTGAGGTTTTCTCAGGGCCAGTTGCATCATAATGTTCCCTTTTTTTTTTTTTTTTTTTCCAGCAAGTTTCTAAGTTATTGGTTCCTTCCTCCAGGAACTGGGGGCATGCTTTCTCAATAAAATAAAAGAAACGTTCTAAGTTACATTGGCCAACTTTCACTGCCCGGGCATTAAGCATGCCTTTGGGGGCCTGCATGTATAGCATGCGGCTATTACCTTGTCCCATAATTTATTACTCCCGACAATACACTCTCCTCCCGCTCTCCTTCCCAAGCATTCGGACGTCCTTACCTGAGCGGGGGTCACCTGCCGTCGATCCCAGGCCTTCAAGTCCCTGTTCCAGGCGCCAAACCTGCCGGGCCAGCCAGCAGGGGAACAGAAATCCTGACTGAGGGGCGGCAGGGATACGGAAAAGGAAAAATAAGGCAAGAGAAAAATGACAAGAGACAAAGATGGGGTACGGGAGGTCTGCATCTCGAGATTGAGACTCAAGACTGCAGCAACAGTTTATTCCAACTCCCAGCTTATATGCAGTTTTTGGAACCAGGGAATAGCATAGGATTGTTAAAATTCCAGAACACAAAGAGGCTTTGAAGTTTACAACATTTGATTACAGAAAACACAAGGTAACAAAGCAATTCCGGACAGTGGCTGAGGACTTTGCCTTTAGCATATCCTGGCGGCAACAGCACAGCCAGAGGCGATAATGAACCTAGCTGCAGGTTTGACTCGCGACATCTTGGCGACATCGGCACAGCCAGAGGTCAGGATGAGCTTAGCTGCTAGCTCGGCTCCCGACATATGGTGTCCTACTCCATCAGTGCACTTTGCATGTGCTTGGACTGGTTTTCCACACAGCGGCTGTGCCCAGTGCATTACTGGTCTTCCAGCTTTGCAAATGAGGAACCTGTACCCCTTGCAGGACAAAGCTAAGGGAGAGCACCCTAGTTTTGAATTCAAGCTCCATGAAAAAGAAAAGGCTAAGAATGTGGTTTAGTGGTAGAGTGCTCCCTTTGCAGGCATGAAGCCCTGGGTTCGATTCCTCAACACCACATAAACAGAAAAAGCCGGAAGTGGCGCTGTGGCTCAAGTGGTAGAGTGCTAGCCTTGAGCAAAAAGAAGCTCAGGGACAGTGCCCAGGCCCTGAGTTCAAGCCTCAGGACTGGCCAAAAAGAAGAAAGAAAAGGAGAAGAAGAAGAAAGGGAAGAAGGAAGAGAAAAAGGGAAAAGGAAAAAAAGTCTCACAAATGAATCTGCCTGGGGCTGACTTCAAACTGTGATTCTCAGATCTCAGCTTCCTGAGTATCTAAGAGTATAGGAATGAGCCATCAGCAACCTGCTAAATTATCTTTTCTTGTCCTGGAAAGAGAATTCCACATTCTGGCTTGGTCACCCACACTACCACACCCATGCTAATTAGTTGAGAGGTGGATTTTATGTTTATTTCCTGGAGACAGCTCTACTCCTCCCTTGGGAGGCCAGTATTTGGTAGTAGAAAATATTTGGCCTCCGGAATCTGATAGACTGGTTGCCAATGTCCATTGGTTTAACAAGTTATTTAGTTCCTGTAAACCTTGATTTCTCATCTGAGAAGTTTGAACTACCTCAGAGCTAGTGTGGGAATTAAATGAGATAGTACTCACAAGTCTCAGTTTTCTACTCTGTTGATCCTCTTCAAAATGGAGGTGAAGGCTTCTTGGTGGATCGGAGCCTATAGGACAGGAATGAAGGGAACCAGCAGTTAGAATGCCTGGCTTCGTGAAATTGGTATTCTTCATCTGTAAAATGATACCATGACATCTTGCAGGGTTTAAAAGTGTGTGTGTGTGTGTGTGTGTGTGTGTGTGTGTGTGTATTCTAGAGTTTACTGGTGTTTGAACTCAGAGCTTGCTGGGTGCTATCACTTTTTTCACTTAATGTTAGCACACTACCACTTGAGTCATACCTCCTAAAGGATTGAATCCTGCTTAGTTCACAAGGTCAAGCAAAACAATAGGCTTGATCACATGCCTGACTGCAGGCAGGTTATTCCTATCTGGGCTGGTCCCCAGGAGACAATAGCCCCTCACCCCAGGGGGAGCATTCCACTGTGGGCCTACCCATTTTCTGTTTTCTACTTCCTTGTTAAGCCCTATATAAGCCCACCTCAAAGTCCAGTTTCCAATCTCATGGGAAGGTCTGTGCCCCTGGCTGTTCCTCAATAAACAGTTCTTGCCTGTTGAGGATGGAGTTGAGCTGTTCCTTTTCCCTTCTCCATTTTTCCATAACCTACAACTCGTGACTTTTGCTGGTTTACTGTATTCTTTTTATTTATTTATTTTTTGCCAGTCCTGGGCCTTGGACTCAGGGCCTGAGCACTGTCCCTGGCTTCTTTTTGCTCAAGGCTAGCACTCTGCCACTTGAGTCACAGCGCCACTTCTGGCCATTTTCTGTATATGTGGTGCTGGGAATCGAACCCAGGGCTTCAAGTATACGAGGCAAGCGCTCTTGCCACTAGGCCATATCCCCAGCCCCCCCCCCCTTTTTTTTTTTTTTTGCCAGTCCTGGGGCTTGAACTCAGGGCCTGAGCACTGTCCCTGGCTTCTTTTTGCTCAAGGCTAGCACTCTATCACTTGAGCCACAGTGCCACTGTGGTGCTGAGGAGCCGAACCCAGGGCTTCATGTATACGAGGGGAGCACTTTACAACTAGGCCATATTCCCAGCCCTTGGCTGGTTTATTGTAGAGGGGAGTGTCTCTGACTTTCTGGTGGTTGGGCTGGCTTTGAACAGCAGTCCTCAGATCTCAGCCTCATGAGTAGCTAGGATTATGGGTGTGAGCCACTGACACCCTGCTGGGAATCTTTTTTAGAAAGCAGAAGTGGAGTGGATGAAATCACCAAATGTAAATCTGAATGTGTGACTTGAGCTGTGGTCTTTGAGAAATGAGGGAAGAGAAAGAAAGAAAAAGAAAGAAAAGGCCGTGTCACTTAGC
The DNA here is from genome assembly GCF_023159225.1 of Perognathus longimembris pacificus. Taxonomy (NCBI): domain Eukaryota; kingdom Metazoa; phylum Chordata; class Mammalia; order Rodentia; family Heteromyidae; genus Perognathus; species Perognathus longimembris. The sequence continues at coordinate 30,510 of NW_025959909.1, read as the reverse complement.
AGTCAACAGCGTTTTATCTTTTTGTTAATTTAGGTTTTGGCTTTTTCAAATGGCATCTCCCTCACCTAGTCCAGGGTGGCCTGGAACACCCCAAGTAGCCCCATAGATGGCTAGAACTCTTCATCCACCATCCTTAGCCTCCCAAAGCTGGGGTGACAGGGTGTACCACCCATCCACACACCTACAGTTGTTTGGTTTTGTTTGTTTTCCTAGAAGTAAGACCAGCCATGCTTGGGTGGGTTGGAGAGTGGGGGTTCCCCCATTGCTCGGAGTACAATTTTGCGAGGAAATCACACAGACCTAGGATCTGACCCCACACTCTGGGCACGCCCCACTTCCAGCCTCAGTGCACCCCCCAAACAGCACCTGGAGGGGGGGGCGTGAGGACGCTGGGAACCCCAGAGCTCCCTTCCAGCGCCCCGCCCCGAGGGCCACGATCTGGGGCTCCCAGAGGGGACCCCAGCGCTGGCCCCGCCCCCCAGCGCTGGCCCTGCCCCATCCCACCCGGCGCCCGCCCCCGGCCTTCCACGTGACTTCCTGAACACCCCCCCCCACCACCACCCCGGGCGCCGCCCCTACCCGAGCTCAGTTTCGTTTCCTCGGAGGCCCGCGACGGTCGGAGGCTCGCGCGCTCCGGCGGATCGAGTTCCCGTCCGTCCCGTCCAGTCGTCGCCCTCCCCGGGGGAAGCGCCATGGCCGAGCTGTTCCCGCTGGCCGAAGAGCTGTCGTGCTCCATCTGCTTGGAGCCCTTCAGGGAGCCGGTCACCACCCCGTGCGGCCACAACTTCTGCCGCTCGTGCCTGGATGAGACGTGGTCGGTGCTGGGCGCGCCATTCCGCTGCCCGCAGTGCCGCGCCGTCTACGCGGCGCGCCCGCAGCTGCAGAAGAACACTGTGCTGTGCTTCGTGGTGGAGCAGTTCCTGCAGGTCGAGCAGGGCCGCGCCCCCGCCGCCCCCGCCGACTGGACGCCGCCCGTGCGCGCCCCGCCGCCCAGCCCCGCCGGCCAGGTGGCCTGCGACCACTGCCTGAAGGAGGCGGCCGTGAAAACCTGCCTCGTGTGCATGGCCTCCTTCTGCCAGGAGCACCTGCGCCCGCACCTCGACAGCCCCGCCTTCCAGGACCACCCCCTGCAGCTGCCGGTGCGAGACCTCCTGCGACGCAAATGTCCCCAGCACAACCGGCTGCGGGAGTTCTTTTGCCCCGAGCACGGCGAGTGTATCTGTCACATCTGCATAGTGGAGCACAAGACCTGCTCTCCGGCTCCCCTGAGCCAGGCCAGTGCAGACCTGGAGGTAGGGCAGGGCTAGTGGTGGTGCAAGTGTGTGTGCGCGCGCACGCTCAGGGCAACTTGGGCCGATAGGGTGTTGTTGAACGGCCATGGGGGAGGGAGGGTACCTCGGGAGCCTGAGATAGACCCAGGCAGTCACCTGGGCTGCACCCCTCCCCACACACCCATTTTACAGAGGAGACAACTGAAGACACACAGGCAGGGTTATGACTCCCCCCTCCCCCCAAGCCCCTGCTTATCTGAAGATGTTCAGTTTTGAAGATCAAATAGGAACGCCAGAGGTCACCTCTGTTCCCCGGTTACAGCCCAGCCAACCCTCACCGCTGTGTGTGAGATTCATTTCATTTCCCCCGTCTCAGACAACTGAAGTGGAGAAGTGAACTCAGCACAGGGAACGTGGTAAGTGGTGTGGTTAGGAACTGTTTTTGACTCACATTTTGTTTCTGGTCTCCCCATAGAACAGACTCTAGTTCAGATCTCCAGAGCCCTGAGCACTGGATGATCTCTGAGGCCTCGGGGCATGGAGGGGTGTAGTGGGGCAGGGAGGGTGAGCAGAGCCCCAGCCATCCCCGGATGTGACCCACAGGCTCACACAATATTGCACCATAGTGGCCTTTGTCCTTGAGTGTGACTTTGAGCAGGGATTTGGCCCCTGGACCCTCATCAATAAAGGCAGGAGGAGGAGGAGGGACAAGATGGCGTTCTAAGACTCTGAGGTGTGCGATGTTCTTAGTGGTTTTGGGGATCATCATTGCCCTTTGTGGACTCATCAAAGCAGAGGCTGAGAGGATGTGACCAGCTTTTCTCTCAATGTAAACTCCAAGGCAGGGTCTGGTTTCACGGCACTCTGTCCTGGAGACACAAGCCTAGACCATGTGGGTGAGGTTGGCAGAGGTGCCAGGACCAGGACACAGGCCTTGCTTTGCCCTGCCTCGGCCACAGTCCTCGCCTGGCCTTGTCATCTCTCTGGATTTGAGCTGGGCTTCTTAGGACTTTTTCTCAGCAGCCAGACCTCAAGACATGTCCTTCAAGTTGACCCTTGTGGCACAGATCCCTCACGCTTCACCTCTTCCAGGAAAGAAATCTGCCTGGTTTTGGGGGCCAAGAACCATCTTTTTCTCCAGTAAAGCACTGTGGCTTGGGATAAGTCACTGCAGATCTCTGAGCGTCAACTTCTGCCAAGTGGAATTAATAGGAGCCTTCTCTCCCCCCCCCCCCCCCCTTACCCCTTTTTCCCTGGGTGGTTGGAGGGCTCTGGGGAGATAAGCCTTGTGGGAAGTGCTGCTTAGGATCTGTTGGCAAAAGGGTATGGCTGCTTATTGGACTCCCACCCTAGTTGGTCCTAGATCTGGGTTTGATTCCCGACTTGCCTTCTCAGCTGGGAAATGGTAAAAAGTGAACTCAGAAGGTGATTAGGAGGGAGAGATGAGGCAGTCTGTAAAAATACATTTAGTGTGGATGCTCCCTTTCTGGTCCTCAGGCCTGGCAGCCTGGTTCCCAAAGAGAAGCACTTTTAGAGGCTCTTCTCCACAGAGGCAGAAGCTTTTCCTTTGGTACCTGTCCTGGGGCTTGCGCTCAGGTCCTAGGTGCTTGCTGTGCTGTCCCTGAGCTTTTGTGCTCAAGGCTACATGCTTAGCTTTTTAATTCTTTTTTTTTTTTTTTTTTTTTTTGCCAGTCCTGGGGCTTGAACTCAGGGCCTGGGCCTGAGCAATGTCTCTGGTTTCTTTTTGCTTAAGGCAAGGACTCTACCACTTGAGCCATGGAATCACTTCTGGCTTTTTCTATCTATGTGGTGCCGAGGAATCAAACCCAGGGCTTCATGCATGCTAGGCAAGCACTCTACCGCTAAGCCACATTCCCAGCCCCCAGCTTTTTAATTCTTGTAGCAAGATTCCCTCGCCAAGACAGCCCCCATGGGTCTCCTTCCAGCCTGGCTTGCTGCTCATGCAACTTCCGGTGCCAGTCCTCTGCTGGCTGGGCAGAGCCCCCAGGCATGGGTGTCTCTGCTGATAGTGTGGGGGCAGACTCGGGACTGTGGCCTCCTACATGGAGCATCCAAGTCCTTGGCCTATGACAGTCCTAACTCATTTTCAAAAATTGTTTGCTCTTGATTTAGGGGGGGGTCTTTGTGGCTATTCAGGCCCCTAGTCTGCTTCTTTTTGGTCTGGAGTTGTATGGGCCCCTGCCCATGAAGAGTACACTGTCATTTAATTAATGGTAGATAAAGTGTTTCAAAATGTAGGGTTCGGGGCTGGGGATATGGCCCAGTGGTAGAGTGCTTGCCTCTAATACATGAAGCCCTGGGTTCAATTCCCCAGCACCACATATATAGAAAATGGCCAGAAGTGGCGCTGTGGCTCAAGTGGCAGAGTGCTAGCCTTGAGCAAAACAGAAGCCAGGGACAGTGCTCAGGCCCTGAGTCCAAGGCCCTGGACTGGCAAAAAAAAAAAAAAAAAAGTAGGGTTCCAGGTGCAGTGCTAAGAGCAGCTCATGGAAGCCAGGCCCGGTGGCTTTCCTGTGTGTCTTCTGGTTCTCCCAGGCCAAATCTGCCTTTGTTTGGCCTTTGGCCCCAGAGGATCTGAGTGAGCCACTGGTAGAGGCCCCACGAAAGGACAGAGTCCCAGAGGTGGAGTCTGGAACTTGGTTAGAGTCTTGGACTTTCTGGTTGAGTTTATGTGGCCTTGATGCCTGCTTGCAACCTTGACAAATGAGATTGTTACTGATTCAAGAGTGGGCTCAGCCCTGAGTTTCTGTCTTTTCTTTTTCTTTTTTCTTTGTCCGTCCCACGGCTTATACTCAGGGCCTGAGCACTGCCCCTGGCTTATTTTGGCTCAGGGCTAGCACTCTTAAAACTTGAGCTACAATGCCATTTCTGGCCTTTTCTGTTTATGTGGTACTGAGGAATCGAACCCAGGGCTTCATGCACGCTAGGCAAGCACTCCACTAAGCCATATTCTCAGCCCTCCTGAGCTCTTTTGCTCAAGGCTAACAACTCTTGGAACCACAGCTCCACTTCTGGTTTTCTGGTGGTTAATTAGAGATAAGAGTCTCACAGACTTTCCTGCCTGGACTGGTTTTGAACCATGATCCTCAGATCTCACTCAGCCTCCTGAGTAGTTAGGATTACAGGTATGAGCCACCAGCACACGGCCATGTTTACAATTTTAATACCAGAACCATAGCTGGGCCAGTTAATAGCAAGGTGATCTTAGACAGGTGACTTAATTGTTCTGTGCCTCAGTGTCATTGTCTCTAAAGGTTGGGTCGTTTCTACTCCATAGTCTTGTTCTTGGAGGGTGGGGAGATGTATTGGATCTAGAACTTAGGGTCTCTCATGCTTACTTGGCTCTTTTGCTCAAGACTGACGCTCTAACACTTGAGCCACACTTCCACTTCTGGCTTCTGGGTGGTTAATTTGCAGATAAGAGTCTCTTGGATTTGTCTGCTCAGGCTGGCTTTAATTGTGATCCTCAGATCTCAGCCTCCTGATGTAGCTAGAATTACAGGCATGCGCCACTGTCATGAGCCGCTGTTGCCTGGCTGACACAGTCTTGTTCCTACTTGGAAAAGTTAGTATTTGTTGCATGTGGGACCAATACATCCACTTACATATAACATCATGGCAGTTAGGATGATGGTGGCAGTGATTTGGTGGCTGTTCCTTTCCTTCTCTGTGCCCCAGTGTTTCATTTAAGCAGGTACAAAAGAGTCTCGGGTATTGATGTAAAAACACATAGGAATAACATGAAGCTCTTGTCTTTCTTCATGCACATGTCTTTACTCATGCCTTTGTTTTGGGGCATGGTTAGGAGGCAAAGAATTCTGGAGTAGCGTAGCTCAATTTTAGCAATTGAAGGGATTTGCATCTGGGCTGCAGCCCTATGGCTAGCTCATCCTTATTGACAGCCCTGGGGTGTTGAGGTGCAGTTTGGACTGTGGGTTTTGTCCCTCTGCCTTCCTGAGGTGAGCAGAGTTTCTTGCAACTTCCTCCTGGGATAGGCAGGGCCCCTGGGGAGGACAGTCCCAGCTATCAGGCTTGTTTTTCTCTCTGGGTCCTCTTCTCCAGAATCTCAGCTCAGGGTGGTTCCTCTGCTTTGCTGGCTTTTTTTTTTTTTTTTTTTTTTTTTGGTGTCTTTTTGATGTGTTTGTCTCCTCTCCCAAAACCGATACTCTTCTACTTGAGAGCCACAGCTCTTGCTGGTTAACTGGAGATGGGAGTCTCATGGACATTTATGCCTGGGCTACCTTTGAACTGCAGTCCTCAGATCCCAGCCACCTGAGTAGCCAGGATCGCAGGTATGAGTCACTGGTGCTCAGCAGTTGGTTTTTTTTTTGTTTGTTTGTTTATTTTTTGCCAGTCCTGGGCCTTGAACTCAGGGCCTGAGCACTGTCCCTGGCTTCTTTTTGCTCAAGGCTAGCACTCTGCCACTTGAGCCACAGCGCCACTTGTGGCCGTTTTCTGTATATGTGGTGCTGGGGAATTAAACCCAGGGATTCACGTATATGAGTCAAGCACTCTTGCCACTAGGCCATGTTCCCAGCCCAGTTTTTTTTTTTTTTTTTTTGGCCAGTCCTGGGCCTTGGACTCAGGGCCTGAGCACTGTCCCTGGCTTCTTCTTGTTCAAGGCTAGCACTCTGCCACTTGAGCCACAGCGCCACTTCTGGCCATTTTCTGTATATGTGGTGCTGGGGAATTGAACCTAGGGCCTCATGTATACGAAGCAAGCACTCTTGCCACTAGGCCATATCCCCAGCCCCCAGTTAGTTTGTTTGTTTTTTAAACATTGTTCAGGTTTTCTTCCATATTCTGCCTGCTTTCTGGAGTGTTTGCACTGGTAGATTTTGTTGTAGGCCTGTTGGAATGATGGCCAGTGCGGAAGCAGCTGTCGCTGCTTCTACGGCTGTGCAGGTCTGGCCACTTGCTGCTGCCTTTGGCTTGATTTCATCAGCTGTTGAGTGTGCCCTAGTGAAGAAATCTCCAATTATAGAAGCTGGCATTTTGTCTGACCTTACAAAGACCCAAGCAGGGTACTGAACACTCACCCAGTTTCTGTTGGTTCTCCTTAGAGCCCTGCAGTTAGGAACAGTCCTATCTAATTCATGGCAAAGAAATTGAGATGGGAGCCAGTAGTTGAGAACTGAGACTTGGAACTTTCTCTGTCTCCAAGTTCTAATGTCTTTTCTGCCCTGTGTCCCTTAAGAGATGCAGGGAAGAAGCCCATATGACAGGCTTTAAGAAGCTCTAGGAAGCCATGCTAAGAAGCTCTAGGAAGCCACGCGTTGGTGGTTCGTGATTATAACCCTCGCTACTCAGGGGGCTGAGATCTGAGGATCCTGGTTTGAAGCCAGCTCATACAGACACATTTTAGAGACTCTTATCCCCAGTTAACCACCAAAAAGCTAGAAATGGGGCTGTGCCTCAAGTGGTAGAGTGCCATCCTTGAGCAAAAAAGAGCACCGTAGCCCTAAGTTCAAGCACCACTACTGTGGAGAGAGACAGAGACAGAGTGACAGAGACAAAGAAGTTCCAGACAGTGTAAAGTGTGACTCCTGATGGAGGGGGGCTGGCTGAAGAGGGTTATCTTACCCTGGTTTGTTTCCTCTGCAGAACAAACTGAGGCATAAACTAACCATCATGTACAGTCACATCAACGGGGCATCGAAAGCGCTGGAGGACGTGAGAGCCAAGCAGCAGGGTGTGCGGGTGAGTACCCCATTCCCTACCCCAGGCTAGTCCTGGGGTTTCCCTTTGGCCTCTGAGTGCAAGACAGCCAAGTGCACTCACAGTGTCTGAATCAAATGTCATCCTGGCAAAGCGTGCAATGAGTGATGTGCCCAAGTGAGAGTCTTCATAAACCCAAGTTGAAAACTACAAAGCCTGAGTACGTAATTCAAGTGATTTGAATGTGGTCTCCAGTTCAGACTTCACTCCCCTCCATAACATCCCAAACCCCAAACAACTCCCTCGTTAAAAACTAAAACTAAAATGTAGTAACCTAGAGCCTGTATGGTAGCACACATCTGTCATCCCAGCTACTAAGGGAGGCAGAGATAGAAAGATGAGAGTTTGAGGCCAGTCTATGCAAAGTTACTGAGGCTATAGATAAAAATAAAAACGAAATACAAGACCAAAAGGGCTGGGGGCGTGGCTCAAGTGGTAGGACACCTGCCAAGCATGCCCTGGGTTCAAACCTCAGTACTGAGGAAAAGAAGAGGTAGGAACATAGGAAAGTCATTATAATATATGAAGTGGGAGAAAAACAGGAAACCAAAGTACATACCGCTAGAGCCATGCCTGTTTCTATAAAGGAAGTGGAGTTATTTCCTATGGCTGCAGTAATGAATTGACAATGGGCTGGGCATGGAAGAAAATAAAATTCACAGTTGTGGAGGCCAAAAGCCCAACATCAAGGTGTTAGTGGGGCCTCACTCCCCTCTAAAGTCCTTATGGAGAGCCCTTTCCTGCCTTTCCTGTCCCACAACTTAGCCTTGTGTCTGCACTGCTCCACTTTGCCTGGTCTCCCCGTGGCTCCCCCTTCTCCCTCTGTGCCTTCTCTTCCCTCTAATAAGGACCCAGGTCACTGGACTTAGGACCCACCCCACACGGGTCATCCAGGGGTGTCCAGACCCTTAGTTATTTACATTAGCAGATGCCAAGGTCATGCTCTCTGGCTCTGGAATGTGGCCTATCTTTGGTGAGCCAGCTTGACCCATAGCAGTAGGAAAGAACACTGGAAGGAGGAATTGTAGGCCAGTCGCTGATAAATAAGGGATTTTTTTTTTGGTACTGATACTAGGGCTTGAACTCAGGGGCTGTGGCTAAAGTGGTGGAGTGCTAGCCTTGAGATAAATGCCAAGGGAGAGAGGAAGACCCTGAACTAAGCATACCCTTGGTGTAGCCCCTCCTCTTTTCCTCTCATTACCATCTCTCCCTTTCCCTCTGCCAGAAGTAACTACTACCTTAAGTAAGTTAATGAATTCCCAGGTGTGTGTGTGTGTGTGTGTGTGTGTGTGTGTGTGTGTGTGTGTGTGTGTGTGTGTGTGTGTGTTATTATCAAAGTTTGAATTCAGGGCCTCAAACTCCCACTCAGCTTCTTGCTCATGGCTCTACCACTTGAGCCATGCCTCCAGTCCTGCATTGTTGGTTAATTGGAGATAGTGTCTCACAGACTTTTCTGCCTGGGCTGGCTTTGAAACTCAATCCTCAGATCTCAGTCTCTTTCTAGCTAGGATTAGAGGTGTGAGCCACCAGGGCTAGACATTTGTTTATATTTGCATATATGCATTCCTTAGCAGTAAACACTACTTTGTTTCTAAGCTTTAAAGTGCTTCATTCTACATGGTTTCTACAAGTTGCTTTTCTCCATGGAGATTTATCCAGGCATCATTTTCACTTATTAAATTTTATGACTATTTAATATTCCTCATGAGAGTTTGGGAGTATTTTTTTTTTTCCTGAGGTGGTACACTATATTGTCCAGTCTAGCTTCCAAACTCCTGGGCCTAAATGATCCTCGTGTCCCAGCGTCATGATGAGCTACAACTGCAGTAGTAAAGCATTATGCCTGTCTTGGTTTTGCTGTTTCAAACAATGCTGCTTGTGTCCATTCTTGTGTGTGTCCCTGGGGCACACACAAATGTTCTAGGATTCCAGTTGTTGGGTCATGGGGTGTGGAAACCTGCACACTTCCACATGGACTAGGCATTGCCAAATGAAGCAGGCACACTCTCACCACGGGCTCCCACTGCACACACCCACGGGGCAGCAACCACAGCACTTCCGCCTTTCTGACAGAGCCCTCCCACCTCGCCCTTCCTAGGAGGCTGCCAACAGGAAGGTGGAGCAGCTGAGACAAGAATTCCTGGAAATGAAGGCGCTCATCGACGCCTCAGAGGCCAGCTCCACACGCAAGATAAAGGAGGAGGAGATGAGAGTCAGCACCAAATACGAGAGCATTTATCAGATCCTGCTCAAGAAGAGGAGCGAGATCCAGAACCTGAAGGCGGACATCGAGCAGAGCCTGGCCAAGGGGGACGAGTATGAGTTTCTGGAGGTGGGCCTTGATGAGGGCACAGCAAGGTTCTTTCTGCCCAGCATCATAATTTTTTTTGTGTGTGTATGTGCCTGTCCTTGTGCTTGAACTCAGGGCCTGGGCACGGTCTCTGGTTGAGCTTTTCTGCTTTACCACTTTTGCTATAGTTTCACTTTTGGATTTTTGGTGGTTAATTGGAAATAAGAGTCTCACGGATTTTCTTTCTTAGACTGGCTTTGAATTATGATCCTCAGATCTCAGCTTCCTGAGTAGCTGGGTAACAGGAGTGAACCACTGGCTCTTGGTTCCAACTCAGGGCATGTACCAAACATTGCCACTTGAGCCATGCTTCCAGCTCATCTTGCTTTTTTTTTTGGCCAGTCCTGGGCCTTGGACTCAGGGCCTGAGCACTGTCTGTGACTTCCTTTTTGCTCAAGGCTAGCACTCTGCCACTTGAGCCACAGCACCATTTCTGGCCATTTTCTTTATATGTGGTGCTGGGGAATTGAATCTAGGGCCTCATGTATACAAGGCAAGCACTTTTGCCACTAGGCCATATTCCCAGCCCCTCATCTTGCTTTAAAAAAAAAAAAAAAATTTACTGTATGCTGCTTCTAGGGCTTGAACTCAGGGTCTCAAGCGCTTGAGTAGTTTGTTTGTTTGTTTTTCACTCAAGGCTGGTGCTCAAACTATAGAGGCCTCTATGTTCTCCTCCTATCCTTCTCCCACATGGCCCCTGGAAGTGCCACCCCTGCCATTTCTGTCCTCATGCTCCTTAGCATGGCCTTCAAGGTCCTTGGTGCCCACACCTGACATTTGCTGGCAGGCTTATGTCTTGCCAGCAAGCCACTGGTTGTGCTTTGTGCTGAGCACAGCACACTCCCCAGATACAGCAGGCACTGATGGGGATACCATATTGGCCCCTGCCCAGTGGATGGAATCTTACTTTCAGAGCCAGCAACAGGGTCCTGACTGCCCTCGAGCCCCATCATGACACCCCTATTGGCACTCCAGGTCATGTGTGTCCGCGCCCCAGCTCAGGTATAGGTCTTTCCGAGGCACTTGTCTTAGCCTGTCCCTCCTCTTTACCCATCTTCCTCTTGCATAGGCCACGGGGAGCCCAGTGGCACTTTAACTGCTGGCAGCTTTGGTCCTGTGGTTTATAAACAGGATGGTTAAACGTAGCACCGGTGGGCACAGGGTGGTGAGGACCAAGACCAAGCCTGGCTTCCCTCCAGCTGCCTGTCGTCCTGGGCTTGTTTCAGAAAGCAGCAAAACTGCAAGGCGTCTCATCAAAGCCAGTCTATATCCCCAAAGTGGAGATGGATCATGAGCTCATGAAGAGGGTCTACCAGAGCACCCTGGAGCTCAAGAACGAGCTGAAGCGGACCCTTAGACAGCTCCAGGAGAAGCCCGAGGAGCCATCCAGCTCAGGTAACTGCAACCCCACGCTGTTACTGGAAGACCCCTGAAACATGCGTGGATCTTCTCATTGCATTAGGCTGGAGGAGGGGGTCAGCAGAACATTGGGGCTAGCCACCCCAGCAGAAGGGTCTTCACTGCATCCTATTAAGATGCTATCCAAAATGGTGTGTGTGTGTGTGTGTGTGTGTGTGTGTGTGTGTGTGTGTGTGTGTGTGTGTGTGTGTGTGTGTTGGTACTTGAACTCAGGGCCTCACAGTCTCATTTGGCTTTCTTGCTCAAGGCTGGTGCTCTGCCACTTGAGCCACCCCTCTACTTTAAGATTTTCTCTTTGTGTTTCAGGCCTGGGGCTTGAACTCAAGACCTGGGGGCTGTCCCTGAGCCTTTTAAAAATCAAAGCTATCATTGTCCTCGAGCTGTAGCTCCATTTCCAGTTTTTTTTTTTTTTTTTTTTTTTTTGTGGTTAATTAATTGGAGATGAGTCTTATAGGCTTTCCTGCCTGCCTGGCTTTGAGCTGTGATCCTTAGATCTCAGCCTTCTAAGTAGCTAGGGTTACGGTCATGAACCACTGGCACTTGGCCACTTCAGAAGTTTTGCTGGTTGATTGGAGATAAGATTCTCACCTGAGCAGGTAAAAAAGTCTGTTGAGGCCAGAAAACTGGAAGTGGAGCTGTGGCTTAAAGTGGTAGAGCACTAGTTTTGAGCAAAATAGCTCAGGGATAGCACTCAGGCCCAGAGTTTAAGCCCCATGACTGACCAAAAAAAAAACAAAAAACTCGCCTGATTTTCTTGACCATTCTGGTCATGATTCTTAGATCACAGCTTCCTGACTTGCTGAGATTACAGGTGAGAGCCAGTATACCCAGCTCCCATTTACATGAAGAGAGCTTGTTCTCTTAACCTTTGTTTCTATCTCTTGCAAATGATCTGAAGGTCAATCTGTGGAAATGACTGTCAGTGAAAACATTTTACCCCTCACGGCAAAGCTGGCTTTCTTGGTTGGTGGAGAAGAGCCACATACAGTGGGCTGTTTTGTATCACAGGTGACTCAGGAGACTGTGGCACAGAGCCTACAAGCAAACCCTCACGCCCCATGAAGAAGAACCCTCGTAAGTAGCCAAACAGCTACAGCCCCAGGGCATGGTCATGGTCGTGACTGGCATCACTTTGAGACCTCACAGGGGTCAGAGGGCATCGTGCCCCTCCCCTCACCACAGGGACCTGGATCTCTCTGGAGAAGTCTAGTGTACTCCTGCAGAGTAGCACAGGAGTTCCATGGGGGCAGAAAGGGTTACTTGTCCACCACACTGAGAGGGCCATCTGGGAGTCCTGGTCTGGAGGGGATGTGCCATGGTCCCCATGAAAGGAGGCCATGTTTCTTAGCAAACCTTGCCTCTCTCGGGTGTCAGCAGCCTGTCTGACCTATAATGGTGTCTCTTCTGATTTTCCCCACCTTGATTCATTATTGCCTTCTCCTCCTCCCCCAACAGAGCCAGTTTTTTCCTAATCCCCACTATAGGAAAAATTAATACCACCCATGCGCAGCTTATTGGCTTATCCATAAAAGGAGTGACGTTTTCATACATTTCTCCACCACCCTACCCCCACCCTGCTGCCCTGGAAATAGCAATGTTTTCCCTTGATGGGCATGATCTTGAGTTGGGTTGAAAAATGATCCTCGGGCTGGGAATGTGGCCTAGTGGTAGAGTGCTTGCCTAGCATGTTGAGGCCCTGGGTTTGATTCCTCAGTAGCACAGAAACAGAAAAGGCTGAAAGCAGTGCTGTGGCTCAAGTGGTAGAGAGCTAGCTTTGAGCAAAAGAAGCTCAAGGACAGTGCCCAGGCTATGAGTTTAAGCCCCAGGGCTGGCAAAACAAAAAAGGAGAAAAATGGTCCTCATTTTCCCCAACTGTCCACATTTTAGCAGTAATGATATTGAGACTACAGGATGATGATGATTGTGGTGGTGATATGTGTGTGCATGTGTGCATGCATATATGCGTGTGTGTGTGTGTTTAGTTTCCTATGAACACTGGTTGTGAGAGTACTTTCCAAGCTATAGATCCACCATGGGGTAACCGTGATTGCTTCCCCATGTCAGTATGGAAAGTCAGTGGATAGTTGTAGGGAGAGAGTATGGGTTGGCTTTTCTCTGTTGCTTTTTTGGATCGTCTTCGGCAGACAGCTGTTGGATAGCAGCCCCTGTATGGACTAGATCAAGGGCTTAGGTGCTGGGGATAGCTGGAGAAGAGAAGCCAGGAGAAGCCACAACATGGTGAAGGGCACTTGTATGAAAGGGGAGAGGACTGTTAGTCTGGATCCTTTTGGAATCTTCTTCCCCAGGAGGTTTCCTTCCTGCTGCTTCAGGTCCCCAATACCACTCAACATGGGGGGGGGGGGGAAGAAACTCACTTGTTTTGCAGAGTGACACCCTAGAAAATCATTAGTGCCATGTTAGTTAAACTTGGGAATGAGTCAGATTCCTCTGTGTTGAAAGTGGACCCAAATAAACCAGCTGGGGTCAGGGAAGAGGTGAGGTAGGGCAGATTGGTCACCATACAGGAAACTCCCAAGAGGAGCAATGAGCAGGAAGGCGCCTGGGTACCAGGTGCTGAACCCCTAGAAGTGGGCAGCGGTGAGGAGAGTGCTGGTGAACTGTAAGAAGTGGTACTATGCTACATGGGGCCAAGTGGAAGTCAATTCCACCAGCAGAAGCAGAGCTTATCTATGACACACCCTGAAGGCACAGGGCTAAGAGCCCCCACTGCATGATGGGTGAGGTGGCAGATGGGTGAGATGGCAGAGGTTGCTAAGCCTCCGTCCCACCTGAATGCTTGATTGAGTTGTGACTCAAAGTCTCTCCACCCCCACCACAGACCACCTCTGGCCTAGCCCTGCTTCCCAGACTTCTTACCCTCTGTGTCTGGTGATTGTGCTTTTCTTAGGGGTCCCTAGGTAACATGGCAGCTGCTGTTGGGGGACCACACATGGATACAGTGTTTTAGTCCAACTCAGTTCCATGGACCTATACTCCAGACTCTCTGTTAACTCTTTTTTAGTTGTTTTGTTTTCTGCCAGTACTGGGGCTTGAACTCAGGGGCTGGATGCTATCCCTTAGCTTTTTCACTCAAGGCTGGCTGACATGACATTCTAACACTTAAGCCACAGTTCCACTTCTGGCTTTGTGGTAGTTAACTGGAGAGAAGAGTCTCACAGATTTTCCTGCTTGTGCTAGTTTTGAGCCTTGATCCTCAGAGTAGGTAGGATTACAGGTGTGTGTCACCAGCGCCCGACTGTTTATGGAGCCCAGATTGGCCTTAGACTTGAAATCCTTCTGCCTCAATCACCTGAGTTCTGTGGTTACAAGTGTGTGTCATTCTTCCCAGCTCACTCTAGGGAGATATCTAAATATCTATCTATCTATCTATAGATACCCCTGCCCCACCCCAGCAGTGATGGAGTTTGAGCTCAAGACCTGTGCTTGCTAGGCCGGTAGTCTAACACTAGAGCCATGCCTCCAGCCTTGCATTTTACTCGTATATTTTGGATATAGAGTCTAGAGAGCTTTTTTCTACCCTGCCTGGCTTCAGACTGTGTCATCCAGATCCTGAGCAGGTAGGATTCCCTTTGGGTATGTTGTAAAAACTATTTTGTTTCCTTCTTAAATGTATATAGTTGGATAGGTTTTGGCAAAGGATATCTGTGTTACAATTACTCAAGTCAACGTGAAGACTCTCAGTTACCCTAGAACATTCCTTCCTGCTTCTTCTTATTATCTACTCTTGTGCTCCCTACCACCATGGAGGCTTCCTGTCACTGTTGATAATTATTGTCTGTTGTTCCCTTCTATTTTTTTTATTTAAATACTTCCCTATAATGATACATTTTAATTATTATATTTTATTTTGATAGTAATAGGGTATTTATTTATTTATTTGCCAGTCCTGGACCCTGAACTTAGGGCCTGAGTACTATCCCTGGCTTCCATTTGCTCAAGGCCTAGCACTCTACCACTGGAGCCACAGCACCACTTCTGGCCATTTTTTATATATATATGTGGTGCTGGGGAATCAAACCCAGGGCTTCATGTGTATGAGGCAAGCTCTCTTACACTAGGCCGTATTCCCAGCCCTCCCTTCTATTTTTTTTTTTTTAATTTTTTCAAAAACATGTACCTGGCCAACAAGTTACGGAAAGCTCCCTTCTATTTTTTGAGTGAAAGAATCCTAGCTTTTTTTTTTTTTTTTTTTTTTTTTGGTCTGAGACAAATGACTTGAACTTGGCACATGACACTTTTGCTTATTGGCTATTGCTCTACCAGTGGAGCCACACCACCAACTCCCATCCTAAGCTTTATTTGCATGAGTGAAGTTCATTGAAATGAATATGATTACAGTCATTTAAAAGTCTCATGGTGCCCTTAAAAATATCATAATCCTGAAAACTTTCTTTTTCAGAAGAAAAGAAGTCCAAGAAAACTTGTAAGTTGTGTATTTATGCATCTTTTTGTTCTTGAGACTTGTCTGATCCTAGAACTAACAGCTGGCAGCTGTCTTGTCTTTGTCTTAGGACTGGGTTCTGTCCAGGCAGGCCGGCCTGAGCTTCTATGTGCATGAAATAATGAGAGAGCCATAGCTTTATCTGGACTAACCCCAGTATCCCTTTCTGTGTGTGTTTATGGAAGTAGCTTTTGGAAGGAGCTTGGAAGGGAAGAGAGGCCATTTCCATCCCTCTGTCACATCACTCGTGTTTCTCCTTTTCACTCTAGCCCCTGGCTGTACCCCTCCCCCAACTGTCAAACTACCTACCTTTGGAGCTCCTGGACAGTCAGTGGATTCGAAACCAACTGTCTCAGATGGTGAGGTCTTGTGGGCTAGGGTGGTTGTGTGTTCACTGTGAGTTTGTCCTGAATAATACTTTCTGTGTCCTCTCACAACTACAGCCAAAGCTAGCACTGCACAGCCCGGTTCCGCGTCTGTTAAAGACAAGGTGCTAACCATCTTCTTAACCAAGTCCAAACCCGAGCTGCAGGAGTGTGAGTAGCCTGGCTCTGGATGGAAGAATGGATGGCTGGGTGGGTGGGTGAATGGATGGATGATGGGGTAAATGGAATGATAGATAGATGGGTGGCAGGGTGAATGAATGGATGGCTGGGTGAGTGGGTGGATGGATGGATTTCTGGGTGGGTGGGTGGATGGACAAATATATAGAAAGCAATAAGAGAAAAGCCTAAAAGTAACAGTACTTTGGGCCCCTTGTAATCAGTTCCTTGGGGTGATGCTTTCTCAGATTCTGTTAGAATTATCCTGGACTACAACACTGCCCACAACAAGGTGGCATTGACAGAGAACTATACCACCGCGTCAGTGGCTGATGTGCCTCAGAACTACCGGCCACATCCTCAGAGGTTCACCTACTGCTCTCAGGTGCTGGGCCTGCACTGCTACAAGAAAGGGATTCACTACTGGGAGGTGGAACTGGGAAGGAACAACTTCTGTGGGGTAGGCATCTGCTATGGCAGCATGGATCGGCAGGGCCCCGAGAGCCGGCTCGGCCGCAACAGCAAGTCCTGGTGTGTAGAGTGGTTCAACAACAAGATCTCCGCCTGGCACAATAATGTGGAGAAAACACTGCCCTCTACCAAAGCCACAAGGGTGGGTGTGCTTCTCAACTGTGACCACGGCTTTGTCCTTTTCTTTGCTGTTCCCGACAAGGTCTACCTGTTGTACAAATTCAAGGTGGACATCACAGAAGCTCTGTATCCCGCCTTCTGGGTGTTCTCTGCAGGCACATCACTCTCTATCTGCTCCTCCAAGTAGACAGGCCCTAAGGCAGGCCATGGACACTTAGGTTCACTGCCTGGGGGGCAACTGTGACTAGAAAGGGGGTTGCAGTGAGATTCTCCTTGGAGAGCTTTTCTGGGTCCCCAGTGTTTAGAAGGATGGGGGGAGGTTGAGGAACGTGGGGAGCTGGGGCAAAAGGGGAGGGATTTACTGGGAAAAGGGTAGGGTGATTGTCTGCCTACCTCCTGGTGACCACTGTGGCAGGATAACCTCTTCCCACTTTTCTGGAAAATCTCCAGGCAGCTGGGCATCTGAGCAGAGCTTTGGGTAATAAAGTCATTAATGCCCCTTTCTCTTGTACAGAATCTGCAGCCACATTCTTTCTCAGGTGATGGATGAACAGGCTTTTATTCTCTAGGATAGCTTTTAGATCTTGGTGTTTTGATTACTCTTTTTTTTTTTTTGGCCAGTCCTAGGCCGTGAACTCAGGGCCTGAGCACTGTCCCTAGCTTCTTTTTGCTCAAGGATAGCACTCTGCCACTTGAGCCACAGCGCCACTTCTGGCCATTTTCTGTATATGTGGTGTTGAGGAGTCGAACCCAGCCTCATGTATACGAGGCAAGCACTCTTGCCAGTAGGACATATTCCCAGCCCTTTGATTACTCTTTAGATGAAAAAAAAATCTAGTGCCTGTGGCTCATGCCTGCAATCCTAGCTACTCAGAAGGCTGAAATCTGAGAATCAAAGTTTTGAAGTCCATGGGTCTCTTACCTCCAATGAGTCACCAAAAATAAAAAGCCAGAAGTGGTGCTGTAACTCAAGTGGTAGAGTAAAAAAGTGAAGGGACAGTGCCCAGGCCTTGAGTTCAAGCTCCAGTACTGGCACAAGTGCATACCAAGAAATATAAAATAAAAATACGGATCTGGCTGCTGGCGGCTCACTCTTGTAAAACCTAACTACTCAGGAGGCTGAGATCTAAGGATAATGGTTCAAAGCCAGTCATGGCAGGAACATCCATGAGACACATCTCCAATTAACCACCAGCAAACTGGAAGTGGAGCTATGTCTCAAAATGGTAGAGTGCTAGCCTTGAGCCAGAAAGCTCAGGGTCAGTACCCAGGCCCTGAGTTCGGGCCCCATGACCAACAAAACATATAAAAATTTTAAAATTCCAAGGTAATTTTATTTCAATATATAGATTACCTTTATGGTGCTAGTGATTGAGCCCAGGTTGTTTCCAGACTATCCCTAAACTTCCTTCCTCCCTTGAATTTCTGTATCAACCCTCCCCTTGGAATCTTTCTAGTTAAAGCTTCAGATTATGGTCTGAATCAGCCTGTGTTGGCTTTGTGATTAGGTGACGGTCAGTGTGACTCAGGTCTCATTTGGATGGAAATGGCTTCCTCTTCTCAGCATCTCACTGAAGACACTTTGACTGCTACTGAAGAGCCTTGCTGGACATCTTTCTTCCTTTCCCATGGTTTAGGCTATGGAGCAGGTGGGACGCTGACCTGGGTAACAGCAGTGAGGTGTTTTGCTCTTACCAGAGTGCCTTGCCTTAACAGCTGTCTCCAACCACAGCGTCCCTGTCCCCTGCATTGTAGATATTGGACTGGTTGAGGTATGTGCCCTGTGGCTACCACAGTCAAGCAGCCAGCCATACTGGATCCTGGAAGACTGTTGTCATGCAGACATGCTGTCTCTGGCCACTGCAGGAACCATACTAGGTCACTTGCTAGGGTGACCTTGTATGGTCCAAAAGGTGTTATTATAGACCAGGGGAACAGCACCATTTCTGCATATCCCTGGCCACAGGCTGCAGACCTTCTTGTGAGTCTGGAGACTGTCTCCTGTCCTGGTCCCTTCTGATGTCTTTCTCTTTGGAACCAATTCTAAGTGCCCCTATTGACCAGGCTAGAGGTCAGAAAGACCTCTAAGAATCAGGGAAAGAGTAAGCAGAAGAGGGTGACCATGAGAAGCTATTTTCTTTACAGTGTTTCATGCGATCCATTGAGGGTCAGGAGTGAATGGATTGCTGGAACCTTCTCTTGTTCCTTGATGGATATCCTCCGTGAACATGTCCATTCATGTGAGAAATTTGGCCTCTTGTGACACAAGTCCAGCTCTGGGCTTTCTCAAGATGAGAGCTTCTTGTGGTCAGGCTTCCACTGCAAAAAGAGGTCACCACTGGGAAAGTTAGAGACTTCAGACCTTTCTATGTGAGTATTTTGGAATTTAACACATCTCAGGCCTCATGCTGGAATTCTAGGGCTTGGAGTACTTAGTATTCCTGACAGATGTGTGATCTATGTCCTCTCCCCAAAGAACTCCCAGTTGCTTGGAAGAGAAACCTTTGCAGGGAGGCCTTCCCTGTCCTAGTAGGTAGGTGGAAAAGTTCTTTGGTGAGGCTTCCCTGCTTTTGAAGATGTTCAAGAGCAGCTTCATTGATCTGAAACAAAAGCCTTATCTAAAGCCAACTCATCTTTGGGTAACAGCTGGGCTTAGAGAAGAATGCCGAGGATTTCCTCCAGAGCTTCTGTGAGGACTTTCTGCTGTAGCAATGAGGGCAACAGACAGGGCTCAGAACTGGGAAGCATGCATCCTCTGTTTATCCCTTCTGGGTAGAAGGTGCTCTGGCCTTGTAAATTGAGGTGGTACACCCTCATAAATAGAGGAGTGCACCCTTGTGCTTTCTGTTGTGTCACCTTGCAGGGAGACTGCACTTGTAAGGTCCTGGAGTGGGAGGAAACTTTGTATTCATTCCTCTTCTCATTTTGCAGAAATCTGGCAGATGAGAAGGGAGTTAATTCCGGTCCACCACTCTTACTATTCCATCACAGAGGAAAAGCCTCCTAGTGTGTGGACAGGAACACTCTGATACCCTGTAAAAGTATCAGGAATTCCCAGAAACACTAAAGTAAAATCCTGTCCTAGATGCAGGGACTGGAGACTGGCTCAGTCACTTAGATGTGACAAACCCAAGGCCAAGGTCAAGTCTTCATATTATTCAAGACTGGTTGGCCAGTTATAAGTGGTTTAATTACTCTGTGATCTATCACTAATACTGATACCTTAGGTTTTACATAATTTCCCCTCCTACTGTTGATTGTATTTAATTATGAATATTTGAGTTCTTATTTCTTGAGTTTATTGTTTTAGAGGTGATTCTTTAAGAAGATAATAATGAACTGAACACTGGTGACTCACCTGTGTAATCTTAGCTACTGAGGATATTGGAATTTGAGGATCCTGGTTTGAAACCAGCCCATGCAGACAAATTTGAGAGATTTATCTCTAGTTAGCCGGCAAAAAGCTAGAGCAGAGCTCTCTGCACAAGTGGTAGAGCTCCAGCCTTGAGCCAAAAATCTAAACAAGAACAGAAGGCCTAGCCATGCACTGGTGGCTCACACTTGGAATCCTAATCAGGAGTCTGAGATCCAAGAATGGTTCGAAGCCAGCCGAGGCAGAAAAGTCCTCATGAGACTCTTTATCTCCAGTGAACCATTCAAAAACTGGAAGTGGTGCTTTGGCTCAAAGTGGTAAAACACTAACTTTGAGCAAAAGAGCTCAGGGACAGTGCCCAGACCCTAAGTTCAAGCCCTACAACCAACAACAAAAAACCCACAAAGCCCCTGGTGCTCAAGCCCCAGTACTAGCATGCTCATGCACATACTTGTAAAGGTTGCCAAAAGGAGACTGCCATATGGTTCAGGCACAAAAGCTTATTTGGGAGAGACAAACTTCACGGTCTTATTGGAGAGTAGGGTGTAGCTCAAACTAATGGTGGGGAGAGATTATAAAAGGAAGGGTGAGAAGGAGGTCACAGTAGATGCAGAAGTGACCTCAGAAGGTAAGGAAGTAACCTCAGAGCCTGGGGTCCTTTTGCTGACTCAGGTCATTATGGGTTTGGGGCAGAAGATTTCAGGTAAGATTACTTGCTGTCCCTCACAAAGAGGAAGGAGGGGGACTTGTTATAGCAAGACTCTCTCTCTCTCTCTCTCTCTCTCTCTCTCTGATAATGACTTAGAAATAGGGCAAGGCTGGCTGATGCACCCTAGAAGTCTTGGAGGCAGTAAAGCGGTGACAGTGCTCATAGATGAGGCACTGCTAAGGCTACTGCCCCAGGGTAATGGTGCCCAGTTTCTACCCATCTGCTCTCAGACCTACAGTCTCTGAGGTCAGCCAAAGAGCAGCACCACTTCAACATGCTTTGGTTATAAAATTCTCAAACCAGTAGGATGCGTATCTGGGCATGGCTTCATGAGGATGCTGGGGTGTGTCCTCAAGGATAGATTAATTCACAGGATAATAACAAGTGACCAGTGATGGGAGCAGAGGGTCTTTAACTTCCTTCTTTCTACTGTTGACATCTTTAAGCAGTTCTATAATAAAAAGGAACAAAACAAAACAAAAACCCAGCCTGACCAGCCACTGGGTCTTGTTCAGTGGATTTTATCCTCATCTGGAAAGGAAGAAATGTAGCTGGTATCAATTTGGTGTTACTGGTTATCGAGAAACATGGCTGACCTTTGTCCCCCACTCTTGGAAGAAGTGGCTCTAGATTCACAGAATTTCTTTAGTGGTTAGAGTGCCTTCATTATTCAAAAGCCCCTTGTTTTCACACCTGAATTTAAGCCAAGAAATGGTATCATTCTGGATGGGTGGTGGTCATGAGAAGGACCAGTGATGTAGTTAGGGTTGGGGCTTCTAGCCAGTCTGATCTCTGGGAGAGGGGACTAAGGCTTGAGTTCTGTGATTCTGTCCATTCTGCCTGCATGACTTACCACTCACGTCTCTGGACATGGAGGCTCATCCTGGCTGGTGAGCAGGAGGCTGTGTCCACATGGTGATGTCTCCTGATTGCGTGATGACAGAGCAGGGAAGTTCTGCCTCTGAGACCCTCCCAAACCTTGCCCTGTGTGTATCTTTGTGTCCTTTGTAATAAAATTGTAATCATGTGCTGTCCTGTGCCTATGATTTCTAGTGAATGAATGACCATGAGGAATGTCAGGGTAACTTCCCTTGATTTGTAGCCAGTCAGGGTAGACCACCTGGGGCCACCAGAATGGAGATGGAGT
This sequence comes from Perognathus longimembris pacificus, assembly GCF_023159225.1. Classification (NCBI taxonomy): domain Eukaryota; kingdom Metazoa; phylum Chordata; class Mammalia; order Rodentia; family Heteromyidae; genus Perognathus; species Perognathus longimembris. The sequence continues at coordinate 8,907 of NW_025959909.1, read as the reverse complement.
CTGAAGCAAGGACAGACTTGTTGGGGACTGTCCCTTAGCCTATATGCCAAATAAGAGACATGGCGAAGGACAGAGAAAAGAGCTTGATTTAGCCAGGTGTTGGGGGCTCACACCTGTAATCCTAGCTACTCAGGAGGTTGAGATCTGAGGATTATGGTTCAAACCCTGAGCAAAAGAGCTAAGGGAGGGCTGGGAATATGGCCTAGTGGTAAAAGTGCTCGCCTTGTATACATGAAGCCCTGGGTTCGATTCCTCAGCACCACATACATAGAAAAAAAAAGCCGAAAGTGGCGCTGTGGCTCAAGTGGCAGAGTGCTAGCCTTGAGCAAAAAGAAGCCAGGGACAGTGCTCAGGCCTTGAGTCCATGCCCATGACTAGCAACAAAAAAATGAAAGAGCTAAGGGACAGCACCCAGGTCCTGAGTTCAAGCCCCATGACTAAAAGGCGGGGGAAAAAAGCAAGCTGAGTATATAGAATGGACACTCACAGGAAGACAGCACATCTGCCTTTGGGGAACAGACGAGCTTTGGGTTTAAATAGAGAAAGAATTGGGGCAGTAGGCAAAAGGTTTGCAAAGCTAACAATCCTAGACTTTCAGGCCAAAAAAAGACATAGGTTTCTTTTCTGATGACACTGTGTGTGGCTTGCTTCTCTTGCCATCTCTGTGCTAGTGTTTAACAGGACCTAGCAATTTGTAGAGTGATCTAGGTTGAGAACAATATCCTGAAAGCTCAGCCTCCTATTCCCTGTCCAGGCAGGTCTGTGTGTCCCCTTGCAGGGGCCCCTGGCTCCAGACAGCTGCAAGTCGAGAGCACAGGTTGTATAAGAGGCCAGCTAAAACATGCTTTTGCTGGCTCCTGTAAATGAACTCAAGGCCTCCCGACTTGGTACTTGTGCCCTTTGATCTCAACAAGTGTCTTCTGCCGTAGTCCCTTTGCAGTCACCTTGTGCTCTAGGAAAGCCGAGATTCCTTAATAAGAACCTCGTGTGGAAGACAAAACTTCACCTCACGCGGGCAATGCCATCTTCTTACCATCTTACAGAAAGCAAGCCAATACTTGCAAAACTGGTGTAAATGAACTGAACAACTGGTGGTGGGGGAAAGGGAAAGGGGGAGAGGGGAGGGGGGAATGAGGGAGGAGGTAACAGTACAAGAAATGTATCCAATGCCTAACATACGAAACTGTAACATGTCTGTACATCAGTTTGACAATAAAAATTTTTTTAAAAAGCAAGCCAAAACTCAGGAGTTCACCCGTCCATTCCATTCCAGTGTAAAGTATGAACAACTCAAGATCATCCAGAAACAGACTGGGCTATTGTCAACCAGGCCATACCTGTTGAAATAAGGATACTGGGTCTAACTGGTGCCATCTTGGTCACATGGTGGATGATTGAGAATTGGTTTTAAGTGGTGCCATCTTGTCTTCATGGTGGAGGAAGGTGAAGTCCCACCCCCCAGGTGATGGACATGCCTAAATTAATAGAGACAGGGGCATGGACTTCAACAATAGGTAACTGGACCTGCCAGTCTTGAATCATGAACTCTCAAGCTCCCTGTGGCCCTGCCCACTGACCAGGACCCAATTTAGACCTGGACCAGCACTGGTGCCATTACACCATGCCTAGTGTCTCTGGGCTCCTGGCTCTCCTCCAGTCACCATGGCGTCCTACTTCAGTTCTCCACTGGAGTTGATTTGGTTGGTATTGATTTTATGCTCTTTCTTTCCTCTCCTGCTCTCGTGGCTCAGTTTCCTAACCCTGTTAAGTGTATTTGAGGGGCTGCAGGTCTTTGGGACAGGAGTCCACCTGCAGTCATCAACTTTCTAATAAAGACTCCCCTCAACCTCTCAGAATGCGGCTTCTCTTTCTCATGACTGAGTTCCTGTACAACACTGACCTGGGCCTGCCTTCCTGTGCATTTCTTTCTCCCTGTTTGCCCCCCAATTCTTCCTATTTAACCTCAAGCTAACGTCCGGACTTGGAAAGATGACTGAAGGGGTACTGAAATGCTGTCTTCCTATGGCTGCCATGGCATAAATCTTTCTCGTGCCCTTCACCATTTCTCTTTATTTGGCACATGGGGGTGAGTGTCCAGGCCCAACTTGGGACTCCTGGATTTGGGGCCTGGGACCTAAAAGCCTGGTTTCAGGTTGGCTCATGCCTGTAACCCTAACCACTCAGGAAGCTGAGAACTGAGGCTTATGGTTGGAAGCCAGTCTGGGCAGAAATGTTTGTGCTCTGTGTAACAACTTTAGAGCTACTGGGCTAGCTGATAAAGTGATGTAGATGGGAAGACAAATTAGTTTGTTTTCTGTTAAAAGACACAATAATATGGGCTGGATACATTATAAAGAAAGGTCTATTTGGGTTAGGGTTCTGGAAATGTAAACTTGAGTGGCTGCATCATCTCCTCCTCCTCCTCCTCCTCCTCCTCCTCCTCCTCCCCTCCCCCCCCCCCCCCCCACTTAGGGACTTTCTCTAAGTATCTCAGACTAGCTTCCACTCTTGATCCTCTTGCTTCCATGTTCTGATTGCTAGGCTTACAGGCATTCACTCTCCTACCTACTGGTGGTGGGCTTGTTGCTGGCAGAGCTCCAACACAGCACAGGGTGTCACATTGACAAAAGACTGGGAACGTTCATGTGAGTCTACCTAGTTTCCTCCTTGTCTACTTTGCCTTTTTCCTCTTCTTTCTCCTACTTCTCTCTTCTTTTAGCAGTACTGGGGATTGAACTCAGGGCCTTGCCCTTGCTGGCTAAGTGTTCCTCTATGACATCAGCCTGACCCCAGTCCTTTTGAGACAGGATAAATCAGAGAAAATGAGGCAAGGGAGTGGGAGCGGGAATTTCTGAGATAAACATTATATTAGCGAATAGTTTTATTAAAAGCACACAATCAGCCAGGTGCTGGTGGCTCACACCTGCCATCCTAACTACACAGCAGGCTGAGACCTTAGGGTCATGGTTCAAAGTTAGCTCAGGTGGGGCTGGGGATATGGCCTAGTGGCAAGAGAGCTTGCCTTGTATACATGAGGCCCTGGGTTCGATTCCCCAGCACCACATATACAGAAAACGGCCAGAAGTGGCGCTGTGGCTCAAGTGGCAGAGTGCTAGCCTTGAACAAAAGGAAGCCAGGACAGTGCTCAGGCCCTGAGTCCAAGGCCCAGGACTGGCAAAAAAAAAAAACAAAGTTAGCTCAGGCAAAAAAGTCTGTACGACTCTTTATTTTCAGTTAACCAGGAAAGAGCTGGAAGTGGAACTATGGCTCAAGTGGTAGACTCACATGGAGATATAAACAAAAGGCAAAGGAAAGAAGTGCAATGCACACCCAGATATGGGTGTGGGCATGGCTAGTAAGAGGCACCATGAGTGTTCTAACATCAGATTTATGGTGAGAACTCAGGTTGGGGTAAGTTGTCCTGGACACTTGGAACATTTGGTCATTTCTGTTATTACACTGTTTACGACATTATTGGGCCTAGAGCTAGAAGTCTGGTCAGTTTACTAACTTTAGGTCATTGTGACATGTCTGATTCCCTGGAGTACTTCTTTGAAAACAAAGGATGTGTTCTGCTTTTATTAACCCGGTGACATTTCTTAAGAATGTTTTATTTGCAAACACTTCTAGGATTGAAAGGGTTTACCAAATGCCCACCTCCCCACCCCACTCCAGGATAAGTGTGTTTCTTCAGATATTCTCATTCTGTTCCCAGGATGTAGTAATCTTTTGGCCACCAGCAAGCAAGGTCAGAGGAAGGAGCTGCTTTTGATTGTGCTTTTCTAACTGCCCATTGCAGCTGAGTGTGGGAGTATGTGGGGCCTCTGTGCTTTTTAATTGTTTTTGTGCCAGTACTGAGGCCTGAGTAACTCAGGCCTCCTTGCTGTTTTTAGCTTTTTTGTGCAAGGGCGATCTCTACCATTTGAGCTGCAGCTCCACTTCCAGCTTTCTTCAGATTAATGGAGATAAGAGTCTCACAGTTTTCTACTTGAGCTGTTCCTCGAACCTGAATCCTCAGATCTCAACATCCTGAGTAGCCAGGATTGAGCCACTGATGTTCAGTTTATGGTGTGTGTGTGTGTGTGTGTGTGTGTGTGTGTGTGTGTGTGTGTGTGAGCACCATGGCTTCTACTCAGAGCCTAAAGCTCTTAATACTCTACCACTTGAGCCACAAGTTCACTTCCAGCTTTTTCCTGGCTAACTGGAAGTAAAAATCTTAGGAAGTTTTCTGCCTGTGTTAGCTTTGAAGTCCATGATTCTCAGCCTCTTGAGCAGCTAGGATGACAGTCCTGAGCCACCTGTGCCCAGTGTTCTTGTATCTTCTTTTATCTTTATCTTCTTTTTTTCAGTACTGGGGACTGAATTCAAGTTCTTACACTTGAAGCACACTGAGATGGGGTATTATTTTCTTTCTGTCCAGGCTGGCCTTGAACTGTTAATCCTTCTGTCTCTACTTCCCAAGTATAGCTGGGGGAATACAGTTGTGTGCCACCATGCTGGGCATATGAGGTTTCTTGGTCTCTACCCTTGATGTGTCCTGATTTTTAACTTTTCTCTTTCCTTTCTTTTCTTTGCCTGTTTTTTCTCTCTTCTTCTCCTTCTTCCTCCTCTTCCTCCTCCTCCTCCTCTTCCTCTTCCTCCTCCTCCTCTTCCTCCTCCTCCTCCTCCTCCTTCTCCTCCTCCTCCTCCTCTTTTTTGCAATAGGACTATTTTCTATTTTAGGTTAGCTTGATGTTCTTAATGGTTCTTTATATTTAAAGGTATATTATTTTGTGCAAATGCCCGTATCTGAATTCTTTTATCTAAGGTCAGAGATCAATACCTTTTATTTATTCAATAAATGGGACATACAGGCAATATATATATATATATATTGTATATGTGTGTATATATATGTACATATATATGTATATATATAATTAGTGGAAGCTTTAATCAATTCAAAAATAACCCAAAACAGAATGCGAACATTGGATGGATCTTGTTTTTGTTTTAGTCCTATCCGCTCTTTTTAGGCCTGAGCACTGTCCCTGGCTTCTTTTTGCTCAAGGCTAGCACTCTGCCACTTGGGCCACAGTGCCACTTCTGGCCTTTTTCTATATATGTGGTGCTGGGGAATCGAACCCAGGTCTTAATGTATACAAGGCAAGCACTCATGCTACTAGGCCATATTCCCAGCCCTCTGCTCCTCTTTTGATTGGAGAATCGATTCAATTAATGTTTAGGGTTATAATAGAGAGATGTGTCATGTTTCCTGCCATTTTCTTGATTTACTATATGTTGGGTTTTTCCCTCTTCCTGATCTAGTGATTTTTTTTTGTCTGACGTGTTTTTTTGAGTTTGATTGTTTTCTTGAAGAGCGTAGAGAATAAAATTGTGACCATTATGCCCCTAACAGCTATTTTGCTTCTGTACCTTTGCTTGCTAACCCATGGGCAAGTGGAAAAATACCAGCAGTCTTCCTATAGGTACTCTGTAACCACACACACACACCCCACACCTGAATCTGGGCATTATCTGGCGCCAGGACATGATTAATTGTCCGCGCCCGGAGCCCCCTCAAGGTTGGACATAACTGTCAGCTCTCAGACCCTGCCCAGACCAGGAGGTAGGAACCGGCTGGCTCCAGGAATGTGGCTACGTGACCACTCCTGGAGGCCCACCCCCAGGGTTAAGGCCGTCTGACCCATGCTTCGGTGGGAAGACCCAGGCCAATCCTGAGGCGATCAGTTATCTAGAGCAAATGTCAACCAATCGTGTACTTGTAACCGGGGGTCTTCCTCATCTTCCCTCATCTTCCCTCATCTTCCCTGTACTTGTCTATAAAAGCAGTGCTGGAATTGTGCTCGGGGCCTCACAGCATCACTGACAATGAGTGCGTGGGGGGACCAGGTTCGAACTCCCAATAAAACGACCCTTGCGGTTTGGCTTTGACTGTGGACTCTGATGGTTGTCTTTGGGGGCCTTAAAATCTGGGCATTACATTCTTAAGATTGTATTCCTCCTTTTAGTATTCTTTGTAGTGCTAGGTTAGTGGTCAAGAATTCTTTTAATTTTTGTTTGTCATGGCAGGTTTTGGTTTCACCATCTAATGTACATGATAACTTTGCTGGGTGGGTCAGTTTGGGTGGTTGGCAGTTGTTGCTCTTCAGTGCTTAGATTAGATTATGCCATTCCAGGTTCTCCTTGTGTTGAGGGTTTCTGTGGCATGGTCTGCAGTGATTCTGATTTTCTGTCCTTTGTAATATAGCTCCTTCTTTAATTCTGCAGCATTGAAAATCAGGTCCTTGCTATTCATGTCTAATGTTCTTACTGTGATGTATCTGGACGTGTTTCTTCTTGGATCCCGTCTTTTAAGAGTGGGGAAGTTCTCAGCTATTAAGTTACTGAATAGGTTTTCGATGCCTTTCCAATTAAATTCTTCCCCCCTCATCAATCCTAGTTCTGCATAGATTTGATTTCTTTGAGTCTGCCAATTCCTCAGCTTCTTAGGTCAGTCTTACTATGTACTTCAAGCTGGCCTAGAACTCACTGTTTAACTCCAAAGGGCCTCAGACTCTTTCTTTTTTTTTTTTTTTTGCCAGTCCTGGGCCTTGGACTCAGGGCCTGAGCACTGTCCCTGGCTTCTTCCCGCTCAAGGCTGCTAGCACTCTGCCACTTGAGCCACAGCGCCGCTTCTGGCCGTTTTCTGTATATGTGGTGCTGGGGAATCGAACCTAGGGCCTCGTGTATCTGAGGCAGGCACTCTTGCCACTAGGCTATATCCCCAGCCCTCAGACTCTTTCTTGACCCTCTGACCTTTGCTGGGATTACAAGTCTGTGTCACTCTATTCAGTTTCTTCATCTTTTTATTTTCCTGAAAATGTTTGCACTGCTTTCAAGTTGGTCAGCACTTGTGTGAATTTTCTGTTGTTCTTTTATGACATTACTATTGCTCTATTCCTGAGGATAGGGGAATGTTTACATGAGGAAACACACTCAGTAATTTTGTATTTATTGTTCTCTACATAAGATATCTGCACGTATACAAAAATTATTTTACGTTCAATACTAATACTCATGAAGAATCTTGGAGCATTAATGATGACAATATTAGGTGTACTAGGATTTACTTGCTTAAAGCATAGAAACTAAATTCTCTCTTCTCTTTTTCTCTCTCCTTGGGGTTTGAACACAGGTCTTTGAGCTTGGTTGGCTTGTACTCAACCATTTGAACCATACTTTTAGCCCTGCTTTTTGCTGGTTACAAAAACAAAAGCTCAGAAATGTACCATTCCCACTTTAGAAAGCACTGGTCATTTACATGTGAGAAATGGCAAAGTACGGTTGACATCTTTCTACAAGACTGAGCATAACATGCTGTTTCCATTTTGGATATTTGAAAAACATAAAAATCTTTTTTTTTAACTTGGTTGCTTTATTTTGTTCTTTTTTTTAACACTGCAAAAAGCCTTACAATATCTGCTTTCCCCTTATTGATAACCAAGGAAAAACATAAAAATCTTGCAGAGTGCCACTGACACATTCCTGTACTCCTAGCTACTCAGGAGGCTGAGATTTGAGGATTGTTGTACAAAGCCAGCTTGGGCAGGAAAGTCCTTGAGATTCTTAACTCCAATTGGCCATGGAAGTGGAACTGTGACTCAAGTGGTAGCCTCAAGAAAAAGAACTCAGAGACAGCACAGTATGTGTGTGTGCACACACACATACACACACAATTTTACTAATGATGTAGGAAGTGTGATCTAATCTTAAAACATTTTATGAGGGGCTGGGGATATAGCCTAGTGGCAAGAGTGCTTGCCTCGTATACATGAGGCCCTGGGTTCAATTCCCCAGCACCACATATACAGAAAATGGCCAGAAGTGGCGCTGTGGCTCAAGTGGCAGAGTGCTAGCCTTGAGCAAAAAGAACCCAGGGACAGTGCTCAGGCCCTGAGTCCAAGGCCCAGGACTGGCAAAAAAAAAAAAAAAAGAAAAAGAAAACATTTTATGAAAAGTAAACAAAAATGCTTCTCCTTCCCTGTGTACTTCTGTACTTTGTCCTGTGTACTGTGGACTGTGGGTTGTGGACAGGCCACACCTGTCAGGTGGGACAGTTTCTGTTTCTGTTTTATTTTTTCTTTCTTCTTCCTCATGATTCATCAAGGGATGCTTCTTTTTAAGTCTAACTCTTTAATATGCCTCCAGTCAGATTTCTTTAAAACATGCTCACTCACAATGACACGCAGGGACTTGTCACCTGCCTGGAAGATAGCCAGCCAGTAAAGGACAGGACCGGGCACTTTCAGCAACTCACAATCTACATGCTGGACTCCTGGCTCCACAGCTATCTGGAAACTAATGGGAGGTCAAAGGTCAGGGCTGAAATTGCCTGTTGTCTCTTTACTTTTCAATCTTCCTCTTCCTCCCCATCTGATAATTCCTTTCCCAGAGCTGCTGATTATTAGGCTGCCATATTTCTTACAAAGCAGCAATAAAGCCAGGCATTGGTGGTTCAAGCCACAAATCCGAGATCATGTAAGATACTTAACATAAGCCAACCAGGGGAAGGACAGTCTGTGAGGACCTCTAAATACCCCCAAACTGGAAGTAGAGCTGGGGCTCAAGTGGTAAGGGTGCCAGTCTCAAGTCAAAAACAAAACAATAACAACAACAAACAACAGACAAAAACCCTGAAACAGAAACAAGAGCAACTGCTAGGCCCTGAGTTCAAGTTCCAGTGTGATGCTGAATATGATTTTTCCCAGAGTCCTAGGGAGAAAGGAAGAGAAAAAGTTCATTTTCTAACAGGCATGGCCTTGAGGTAACACTGCAGAATTAGCCCAGCTTTGTGTCCTGTATCAACCACCAGGGAGACTTCTGCCTTCTGATTCACACCAGAAAACTTCCCTCCATGCGGGATCC
>NW_025959908.1:77336-113196 GCF_023159225.1 Perognathus longimembris pacificus | reverse complement strand
ATTAAATACTTCCTGGTATGGTTACTGTACTGGTAACTCCACAAAAGAATGTGGATTGTGGGGAGGGAACAGAGAAAAAAGCTCATTAGGACCTGCACTTACGAAGGGGGTAGGCAGCTGTATATCAGGGAGTAAATCTTTTGAGAATAAAAACCGCTGGAGTTTGTTAAGGTAATTACACAGGGGAAAGGATAATGTACTGGGAACTCCTCAGAAGAATCTGATTTGTGGTGAGGGGAGAGAGATAAAAGCTTATTTAGGAACGACATGAACATGCTGCGTAGGTAGCTGTTTATCAGTAAATATCTCCACTGAGATTAAGAAAAGCAGTAGCTTAATAAATTAAGTACTTCCTGGTATGTTTACTGTACTGGTAACTCCCCAAAAGAATCTGGATTGTGTGAGAGAACAGAAAAAAAAGCTCATTTAGGACCTGCTCTTACGAAGGGGGTAGGCAGCTGTATATCAGGGAGTAATCCTTCTGAGAATAAAAACAGCTGGAGCTTGTTAAGGTAATTACACAGGGGAAAGGACAATGTACTGGGAAATCCTCAGAAGAATCTGATTTGTGGTGAGGGGAGAGAGATAAAAGCTCATTTATGACCTGCACTTACGAAGGGGGTAGGCAGCTGTATATCAGGGAGTAAACCTTCTGAGAATAAAAACAGCTGGAGCTTGTTAAGGTAATTACACAGGGGAAAGGATAATGTACTGGGAACTCCTCAGAAGAATCTGATTTGTGGTGAGGGGAGAGAGATAAAAGCTCATTTAGGAACGACATGAACATGCTGCGTAGGTAGCTGTTTTTCAGTAAATATCTCCACTGAGATTAAGAAAAGCAGTAGTTTAATAAATTAAGTACTTCCTGGTATGGTTACTGTACTGGTAACTCCCCAAAAGAATCTGGATTGTGGTGAGGGAACAGAGAAAAAAGCTCATTTAGGACGTGCACTTACGAAGGGGGTAGGCAGCTGTATATCAGGGAGTAAACCTTCTGAGAATAAAAACAGCTGGAGTTTGTTAAGGTAATTACACAGGGGAAAGGATAATGTACTGGGAACTCGTCAGAAGAATCTGATTTGTGGTGAGGGGAGAGAGATAAAAGCTCATGTAGGAACGACATGAACATGCTGCTTAGGTAGCTGTTTATCAGTAAATATCTCCACTGAGATTAAGAAAAGCAGTAGCTTAATAAATTAAGTACTTCCTGGTATGTTTACTATACTGGTAACTCCCCAAAAGAATCTGGATTGTGGTGAAGGAACAGAGAAAAAAGCTCATTTAGGATGTGCACTTACGAAGGGGGTAGGCAGCTGTATATCAGGGAGTAACCCTTCTGAGAATAAAAACAGCTGGAGCTTGTTAAGGTAATTACACAGGGGAAAGGATAATGTACTGGGAATTCCTCATAAGAATCTGATTGTGGTGAGGGGAGAGAGATAAAAGCTCATTTAGGAACGACATGAACATGCTGCGTAGGTAGCTGTTTTATCAGTAAATATCTCCACTGAGATTAAGAAAAGCAGTAGCTTAATGAATTAAGTACTTCCTGGTATGGTTACTGTACTGGAAACTCCCAAAAGAATCTGGATTGTGGTGAGGGAACAGAGAAAAAGTCTCATTTAGGACCTGCACTTACGAAGGGGGTAGGCAGCTGTATATCAGGGAGTAAATCTTCTGAGAATAAAAACAGCTGGAGCTTGTTAAGGTAATTACACAGGGGAAAGGATAATATACTGGGAACTCCCCAGAAGAATCTGATTTTTGGTGAGGGGAGAGAGATAAAAGCTCATTTAGGAACGACATGAACATGCTACGTAGGTAGCTGTTTATCAGTAGACATCTCCACTGAGATTAAGAAAAGTAGTAGCTTAATAATTAAGTACTTCCTGGTATTGTTACTGTACTGGTAACTCCCCAAAAGAATCTGGATTGTGGTGAGGGAACAGAGAAAAAGGCTCATTTATGACCTGCACTTACGAAGGGGGTAGGCAGCTGTATATCAGGGAGTAAACCTTCTGAGAATAAAAACAGCTGGAGCTTGTTAATTAAATACACAGGGGAAAGGATAATGTACTGGGAACTCCTCAGAATAATCTGATTTGTGGTGAGGGGAGAGAGAGAATAAAAGCTCATTTCGGAACGACATGAACATGCTGCGTAGGTAGCTGTTTATCAGTAAATATCTCCACTGAGATTAAGAAAAGCAGTAGCTTAATAAATTAAGTACTTCCTGGTATGGTTACTGTACTGGTACCTCCCCAATTGAATATGGATTGTGGTGAGGGAACAGAGAAAAAAGCTCATTTAGGACCTGCACTTACGAAGGGAGTAGGCAGCTGTATATCAGGGAGTAAAACCTTCTGAGAATAAAAACAGCTGGAGCTTGTTAAGGTAATTACACAGGGGAAAGGATAATGTACTGGGAACTCTTCAGAAGAACCTGATTTGTGCTGAGGGGAGAGAGATAAAAGCTCATTTAGTAACGACATGAACATGCTGCGTACGTAGCTGATTATCAGTAAATATCTCCACTGAGATTAAGGAAAGCAGTAGCTTAACAAATTAAGTACTTCCTGGAATGGTTACTGTACTGGTACCTCCCCAATAGAATCTGGATGTGGTGAGGGAACAGAGAAAAAAGCTCATTTTCGACCTGCACTTACGAAGGGGTTAGGCAGCTCTATATCAGGGAGTAAACCTTCTGAGAATAAGAACAGCTGGAGCTTGTTAAGGTAATTACACAGGGGAAAGGATAATGTACTGGGAACTCCTCAGAAGAATCTGATTTGTCGTGAGGGGAGAGAGATAAAAGCTCATTTAGGAACGACATGATTATGCTGCGTAGGTAGCTGTTTATCAGTAAATATCTCCACTGAGATTAAGAAAAGCAGTAGCTTAATGAATTAAGTACTTCCCGGTACGGTTACTGTACTGGTAACTCCCCAAAAGAATCTGGATTGTGGTGAGGGAACAGAGAAAAAAGCTCATTTAGGACCTGCACTTACGGAGGGGGTAGGCAGCTGTATATCAGGGAGTAAACCTTCTGAGAATAAAAACAGCTGGAGCTTGTTAAGGTAATTACACAGGGGAAAGGATAATGTACAGGGAATTCCTCAGAAGAATCTGATTTGTGGTGAGGGGAGAGATAAAAGCTCATTTAGGAACGACATGAACATGCTGCGTAGGTAGCTGTTTATCAGTAAATATCTCCACTGAGATTCAGAAAAGCTGTACTTAATAAATTAAGTACTTCCTGGTATGGTTACTCTACTGGTAACTCCCCAAAAGAATCTGGATTGTGGTGAGGGAACAGAGAAAAAAGCTCATTTAGGACCTGCACTTACGAAGGGGGTAGGCAGCTGTATATCAGGGAGTAAACCTTCTGAGAATAAAAACAGCTGGAGCTTGTTAAGGTAATTACACAGGGGAAAGGATAATGTACTGGGAACTCCACAGAAGAATCTGATTTGTGGTGAGAGGAGAGAGATAAAAGCTCATTTAGGAACGACATGAATATGCTGCGTAGGTAGCTGTTTATCAGTAAATATCTCCACTGAGATTAAGAAAAGCAGTAGCTTAATGAATTAAGTACTTCCCGGTACGGTTACTGTACTGGTAACTCCCCAAAAGAATCTAGATTGTGGTGAGGGAACAGAGAAAAAAGCTCATTTAGGGACCTGCACTTACGGAGGGGGTAGGCAGCTGTATATCAGGGAGTAAACCTTCTGAGAATAAAAACAGCTGGAGCTTGTTAAGGTAATTACACATGGGAAAGGATAATGTACTGGGAATTCCTCAGAAGAATCTGATTTGTGGTGAGGGGAGAGATAAAAGCTCATTTAGGAACGACCATGAACATGCTACGTAGGTAGCTGTTTATCAGTAAATATCTCCACTGAGATTAAGAAAAGCTGTAGCTTAATAAATTAAGTACTTCCTGGTATGGCTACTGTACTGGTAACTCCCCAAAAGAATCTGGATTGTGGTGAGGGAACAGAGAAAAAAGGTCATTTAGGACCTGCACTTACGAAGGGGATAGGCCGCAGTATATCAGGGAGTAAACCTTCTGAGAATAAAAACAGCTGGAGCTTGTTAAAGTAATTACACAGGGGAAAGGATAATGTACTGGGAACTCCTCAGAAGAATCTGATTTGTGGTGAGGGGAGAGAGATAAAAGCTCATTTAGGAATGACATGTACATGCTGCGTATGTAGATGTTTATAAGTAAATATCTCCACTGAGATTAAGAAAAGCAGTAGCTTAATAAATTAAGTACTTCCTGGTATGGTTACTGTACTGGTTACTCCCCAAAAGAATCTGGATTGTGATGAGGGAACAGAGAAAAAAGCTCATTTAGGACCTGCGCTTACGAAGGGGGTAGGCAGTTGTATATCAGGGAGTAAACCGTCTGAGAATAAAAACAGCTGGAGCTTGTTAAGGTAATTACAAAGGGGAAAGGATAATGTACTGGGAACTCCTCAGAAGAATCCGATTTGTGGTGAGGGGAGAGAGATAAAAGCTCATTTAAGAACGACATGAACATGCTGCGTAGGTAGCTGTTTATCAGTAAATATCTCCACTGAGATTAAGAAAAGCAGTAGCTTAATGAATTAAGTACTTCCTGGTATGGTTACTGTACTGGTAACTCCCCAAAAGAATCTGGATTGTGGTGAGGGAACAGAGAAAAAATCTCATTTAGGACCTGCACTTACGAAGGGGGTAGGCAGCTGTATATCAGGGAGTAAACCATCTGAGAATGAAAACAGCTGGAGCTTGTTAAGGTAATTACACAGGGAAAGGATAATGTACTGGGAACTCCTCAGAAGAATCTGATTTGTGGTGAGGGGAGAGAGATCAAAGCTCCTTTAGGAACGACATGTACATGCTGCGTACGTAGATGTTTATAAGTAAATATCTCCACTGAGATTAAGAAAAGCAGTAGCTTAATAAATTAAGTACTTCCTGGTATGGTTACTGTACTGGGAACTCCCCAAAAGAATCTGGATTGTGGTGAGGGAACAGAGAAAAAAGCTCATTTCGGACCTGCACTTACGAAGGGGGTAGGCAGTTGTTTATCAGGGAGTAAACCGTCTGAGAATAAAAACAGCTGGAACTTGTTAAGGTAATTACAAAGGGGAAAGGATAATGTACTGGGAACTCCTCAGAAGAATCTGATTTGTGGTGAGGGGAGAGAGATAAAAGCTCATTTAGGAACGACATGAACGTGCTGCATAGGTAGCTGTTTATCAGTAAATATCTCCACTGAGATTAAGAAAAGCAGTAGCTTAATAAATTAAGTACTTCCTGGTATGGTTACTGTTCTGGTAACTCCCCAAAATAATCTGGATTGTGATGAGGGAACAGAGAAAAAAAGCTCATTTAAGACCTGCACTTACGAAGGGGGGTAGGCAGCTGTATTTCAGGGAGTAAACCTTCTGAGAATAAAAACATCTGGAGCTTGTTAAAGTAATTACACAGGGGAAAGGATAATGTACTGGGAACTAATCAGAAGAATCTGATTTGTGGTGAGGGGAGAGAGATAAAAGCACATTTAGGAACGACATGAATATGCTGCGTAGGTAGCTGTTTATCAGTAAATATCTCCACTGAGATTAAGAAAAGCAGTAGCTTAATGAATTAAGTACTTCCCGGTACGGTTACTGTACTGGTAACTCCCCAAAGAATCTGGATTGTGGTGAGGGAACAGAGAAAAAAGCTCATTTAGGACCTGCACTTATGAAGGGGGTAGGCCTCAGTTTATCAGGGAGTAATCCTTCTGAGAATAAAAACAGCTGGAGCTTGTTAAGGTAATTACACAGGGGAAAGGACAATGTACTGGGAAATCCTCAGAAGAATCTGATTTGTGGTGAGGGGAGAGAGATAAAAGCTCATTTATGACCTGCACTTACGAAGGGGGTAGGCAGCTGTATATCAGGGAGTAAACCTTCTGAGAATAAAAACAGCTGGAGCTTGTTAAGGTAATTACACAGGGGAAAGGATAATGTACTGGGAACTCCTCAGAAGAATCTGATTTGTGGTGAGGGGAGAGAGATAAAAGCTCATATAGGAACGACATGAACATGCTGCGTAGGTAGCTGTTTTTCAGTAAATATCTCCACTGAGATTAAGAAAAGCAGTAGCTTAATAAATTAAGTACTTCCTGGTATGGTTACTGTACTGGTAACTCCCCAAAAGAATCTGGATTGTGGTGAGGGAACAGAGAAAAAATCTCATTTAGGACGTGCACTAACGAAGGGGTAGGCAGCTGTATATCAGGGAGTAAACCTTCTGAGAATAAAAACAGCTGGAGTTTGTTAAGGTAATTACACAGGGGAAAGGATAATGTACTGGGAACTCGTCAGAAGAATCTGATTTGTGGTGAGGGGAGAGAGATAAAAGCTCATGTAGGAACGACATGAACATGCTGCTTAGGTAGCTGTTTATCAGTAAATATCTCCACTGAGATTAAGAAAAGCAGTAGCTTAATAATTTAAGTACTTCCGGGAATGTTTACTATACTGGTAACTCCCAAAAGAATCTGGATTGTGGTGAAGGAACAGAGAAAAAAGCTCATTTAGGATGTGCACTTACGAAGGGGGTAGGCAGCTGTATATCAGGGAGTAACCCTTCTGAGAATAAAAACAGCTGGAGCTTGTTAAGGTAATTACACAGGGGAAAGGATAATGTACTGGGAACTCCTCAGAAGAATCTGATTTGTGGTGAGGGGAGAGAGATAAAAGCTCATTTAGGAACGACATTAACATGCTGCGTAGGTAGCTGTTTATCAGTAAATATCTCCACTGAGATTAAGAAAAGCCAGTAGCTTAATGAATTAAGTACTTCCTGGTATGGTTACTGTACTGGAAACTCCCCAAAAGAATCTGGATTGTGGTGAGGGAACAGAGAAAAAAGCTCATTTATGACCTGCACTTACGAAGGGGGTAGGCAGCTGTATATCAGGGAGTAAACCTTCTGAGAATAAAAACAGCTGGAGCTTGTTAATTAAATACACAGGGGAAAGGATAATGTACTGGGAACTCCTCAGAATAATCTGATTTGTGGTGAGGGGAGAGAAATAAAAGCTCATTTCGGAACGACATGAACATGCTGCGTAGGTAGCTGTTTATCAGTAAATATCTCCACTGAGATTAAGAAAAGCAGTAGCTTAATAAATTAAGTACTTCCTGGTATGGTTACTGTACTGGTACCTCCCCAATTGAATATGGATTGTGGTGAGGGAACAGAGAAAAAAGCTCATTTAGGACCTGCACTTACGAAGGGGGTAGGCAGCTGTATATCAGGGAGTAAACCTTCTGAGAATAAAAACAGCTGGAGCTTGTTAAGGTAATTACACAGCGGAAAGGATAATGTACTGGGAACTCTTCAGAAGAACCTGATTTGTGCTAAGGGGAGAGAGATAAAAGCTCATTTAGGAACGACATGAACATGCTGCGTACGTAGCTGATTATCAGTAAATATCTCCACTGAGATTAAGGAAAGCAGTAGCTTAACAAATTAAGTACTTCCTGGAATGGTTACTGTACTGGTACCTCCCCAATAGAATCTGGATTGTGGTGAGGGAACAGAGAAAAAAGCTCATTTTCGACCTGCACTTACGAAGGGGTTAGGCAGCTCTATATCAGGGAGTAAACCTTCTGAGAATAAGAACAGCTGGAGCTTGTTAAGGTAATTACACAGGGGAAAGGATAATGTACTGGGAACTCCTCAGAAGAATCTGATTTGTCGTGAGGGGAGAGAGATAAAAGCTCATTAAGAACGACATGAATATGCTGCGTAGGTAGCTGTTTATCAGTAAATATCTCCACTGAGATTAAGAAAAGCAGTAGCTTAATGAATTAAGTACTTCCCGGTACGGTTACTGTACTGGTAACTCCCCAAAAGAATCTGGATTGTGGTGAGGGAACAGAGAAAAAAGCTCATTTAGGACCTGCACTTACGGAGGGGGTAGGCAGCTGTATATCAGGGAGTAAACCTTCTGAGAATAAAAACAGCTGGAGCTTGTTAAGGTAATTACACAGGGGAAGGATAATGTACAGGGAATTCCTCAGAAGAATCTGATTTGTGGTGAGGGGAGAGATAAAAGCTCATTTAGGAACGACATGAACATGCTGCGTAGGTAGCTGTTTATCAGTAAATATCTCCACTGAGATTAAGAAAAGCTGTACTTAATAAATTAAGTACTTCCTGGTATGGTTACTCTACTGGTAACTCCCCAAAAGAATCTGGATTGTGGTGAGGGAACAGAGAAAAAAGCTCATTAGGACCTGCACTTACGAAGGGGGTAGGCAGCTGTATATCAGGGAGTAAACCTTCTGAGAATAAAAACAGCTGGAGCTTGTTAAGGTAATTACACAGGGGAAAGGATAATGTACTGGGAACTCCACAGAAGAATCTGATTTGTGGTGAGGGGAGAGAGATAAAAGCTCATTTAGGAACGACATGAATATGCTGCGTAGGTAGCTGTTTATCAGTAAATATCTCCACTGAGATTAAGAAAAGCAGTAGCTTAATGAATTAAGTACTTCCCGGTACGGTTACTGTACTGGTAACTCCCCAAAAGAATCTGGATTGTGGTGAGGGAACAGAGAAAAAAGCTCATTTAGGACCTGCACTTATGGAGGGGGTAGGCAGCTGTATATCAGGGAGTAAACCTTCTGAGAATAAAAACAGCTGGAGCTTGTTAAGGTAATTACACAGGGGAAAGGATAATGTACTGGGAATTCCTCAGAAGAAATCTGATTTGTGGTGAGGGGAGAGATAAAAGCTCATTTAGGAACGACATGAACATGCTACGTAGGTAGCTGTTTATCAGTAAATATCTCCACTGAGATTAAGAAAAGCTGTAGCTTAATAAATTAAGTACTTCCTGGTTATGGTTACTGTACTGGTAAACTCCCCAAAAGAATCTGGATTGTGGTGAGGGAACAGAGAAAAAAGGTCATTTAGGACCTGCACTACGAAGGGGATAGGCCGCAGTATATCAGGGAGTAAACCTTCTGAGAATAAAAACAGCTGGAGCTTGTTAAAGTAATTACACAGGGGAAAGGATAATGTACTGGGAACTCCTCAGAAGAATCTGATTTGTGGTGAGGGGAGAGAGATAAAAGCTCATTTAGGAATGACATGTACATGCTGCGTATGTAGATGTTTATAAGTAAATATCTCGACTGAGATTAAGAAAAGCAGTAGCTTAATAAATTAAGTACTTCCTGTTATGGGTTACTGTACTGGTTACTCCCCAAAAGAATCTGGATTGTGATGAGGGAACAGAGAAAAAAGCTCATTTAGGACCTGCGCTTACGAAGGGGGTAGGCAGTTGTATATCAGGGAGTAAACCGTCTGAGAATAAAAACAGCTGGAGCTTGTTAAGGTAATTACAAAGGGGATAGGATAATGTACTGGGAACTCCTCAGAAGAATCCGATTTGTGGTGAGGGGAGAGAGATAAAAGCTCATTTAAGAACGACATGAACATGCTGCGTAGGTAGCTGTTTATCAGTAAATATCTCCACTGAGATTAAGAAAAGCAGTAGCTTAATGAATTAAGTACTTCCTGGTATGGTTACTGTACTGGTAACTCCCCAAAAGAATCCCGATTGTGGTGAGGGAAACAGAGAAAAAATCTCATTTAGGACCTGCACTTACGAAGGGGGTAGGCAGCTGTATATCAGGGAGTAAACCATCTGAGAATGAAAACAGCTGGAGCTTGTTAAGGTAATTACACAGGGAAAGGATAATGTACTGGGAACTCCTCAGAAGAATCTGATTTGTGGTGAGGGGAGAGAGATCAACGCTCCTTTAGGAACGACATGTACATGCTGCGTACGTAGATGTTTATAAGTAAATATCTCCACTGAGATTAAGAAAAGCAGTAGCTAATAAATTAAGTACTTCCTGTTATGGTTACTGTACTGGTTACTCCCCAAAAGAATCTGGATTGTGGTGAGGGAACAGAGAAAAAAGCTCATTTCGGACCTGCACTTACGAAGGGGGTAGGCAGTTGTATATCAGGGAGTAAACCGTCCTGAGAATAAAAACAACTGGAACTTGTTAAGGTAATTACAAAGGGGAAAGGATAATGTACTGGGAACTCCTCAGAAGAATCTGATTTGGGGTGAGGGGAGAGAGATAAAAGCTCATTTAGGAACGACATGAACGTGCTGCATAGGTAGCTGTTTATCAGTAAATATCTCCACTGAGATTAAGAAAAGCAGTAGCTTAATAAATTAAGTACTTCCTGGTATGGTTACTGTTCTGGTAACTCCCCAAAAGAATCTGGATTGTGATGAGGGAACAGAGAAAAAAGCTCATTTAAGACCTGCACTTACGAAGGGGGTAGGCAGCTGTATTTCAGGGAGTAAACCTTCTGGGAATAAAAACAGCTGGAGCTTGTTAAGGTAATTACACAGGGGAAAGGATAATGTACTGGAACTAATCAGAAGAATCTGATTTGTGGTGAGGGGAGAGAGATAAAAGCAATTTAGGAACGACATGAATATGCTGCGTACGTAGCTGTTTATCAGTAAATATCTCCACTGAGATTAAGAAAAGCAGTAGCTTAATGAATTAAGTACTTCCCGGTACGGTTACTGTACTGGTAACTCCCCAAAAGAATCTGGATTGTGGTGAGGGAACAGAGAAAAAGCTCATTTAGGACGTGCACTTACGAAGGGGGTAGGCAGCTGTATATCAGGGAGTAAACCTTCTGAGAATAAAAACAGCTGGAGTTTGTTAAGGTAATTACACAGGGGAAAGGATAATGTACTGGGAACTCGTCAGAAGAATCTGATTTGTGGTGAGGGGAGAGAGATAAAAGCTCATGTAGGAACGACATGAACATGCTGCTTAGGTAGCTGTTTATCAGTAAATATCTCCACTGAGATTAAGAAAAGCAGTAGCTTAATAAATAAAGTACTTCCTGGTATGTTTACTATACTGGTAACTCCCCAAAAGAATCTGGATTGTGGTGAAGGAACAGAGAAAAAAGCTCATTTAGGATGTGCACTTACGAAGGGGGTAGGCAGCTGTATATCAGGGAGTAACCCTTCTGAGAATAAAAACAGCTGGAGCTTGTTAAGGTAATTACACAGGGAAAGGATAATGTACTGGGAATTCCTCATAAGAATCTGATTTGTGGTGAGGGGAGAGAGATAAAAGCTCATTTAGGAACGACATGAACATGCTGCGTAGGTAGCTGTTTATCAGTAAATATCTCCACTGAGATTAAGAAAAGCAGTAGCTTAATGAATTAAGTACTTCCTGGTATGGTTACTGTACTGGAAACTCCCCAAAAGAATCTGGATTGTGGTGAGGGAACAGAGAAAAAGTCTCATTTAGGACCTGCACTTACGAAGGGGGTAGGCAGCTGTATATCAGGGAGTAAATCTTCTGAGAATAAAAAACAGCTGGAGCTTGTTAAGGTAATTACACAGGGGAAAGGATAATATACTGGGAACTCCCCAGAAGAATCTGATTTTTGGTGAGGGGAGAGAGATAAAAGCTCATTTAGGAACGACATGAACATGCTACGTAGGTAGCTGTTTATCAGTAGACATCTCCACTGAGATAAGAAAAGTAGTAGCTTAATAATTAAGTACTTCCTGGTATTGTTACTGTACTGGTAACTCCCCAAAAGAATCTGGATTGTGGTGAGGGAACAGAGAAAAAGGCTCATTTATGACCTGCACTTACGAAGGGGGTAGGCAGCTGTATATCAGGGAGTAAACCTTCTGAGAATAAAAACAGCTGGAGCTTGTTAATTAAATACACAGGGGAAAGGATAATGTACTGGGAACTCCTCAGAATAATCTGATTTGTGGTGAGGGGAGAGAAAAAAAAGCTCATTTCGGAACGACATGAACATGCTGCGTAGGTAGCTGTTTATCAGTAAATATCTCCACTGAGATTAAGAAAAGCAGTAGCTTAATAAATTAAGTACTTCCTGGTATGGTTACTGTACTGGTACCTCCCCAATTGAATATGGATTGTGGTGAGGGAACAGAGAAAAAAGCTCATTTAGGACCTGCACTTACGAAGGGGGTAGGCAGCTGTATATCAGGGAGTAAACCTTCTGAGAATAAAAACAGCTGGAGCTTGTTAAGGTAATTACACAGGGGAAAGGATAATGTACTGGGAACTCTTCAGAAGAACCTGATTTGTGCTGAGGGGAGAGAGATAAAAGCTCATTTAGGAACGACATGAACATGCTGCGTACGTAGCTGATTATCAGTAAATATCTCCACTGAGATTAAGGAAAGCAGTAGCTTAACAAATTAAGTACTTCCTGGAATGGTTACTGTACTGGTACCTCCCCAATAGAATCTGGATGTGGTGAGGGAACAGAGAAAAAGCTCATTTTCGACCTGCACTTACGAAGGGGTTAGGCAGCTCTATATCAGGGAGGTAAACCTTCTGAGAATAAGAACAGCTGGAGCTTGTTAAGGTAATTACACAGGGGAAAGGATAATGTACTGGGAACTCCTCAGAAGAATCTGATTTGTCGTGAGGGGAGAGAGATAAAAGCTCATTTAGGAACGACATGATTATGCTGCGTAGGTAGCTGTTTATCAGTAAATATCTCCACTGAGATTAAGAAAAGCAGTAGCTTAATGAATTAAGTACTTCCCGGTACGGTTACTGTACTGGTAACTCCCCAAAAGAATCTGGATTGTGGTGAGGGAACAGAGAAAAAAGCTCATTTAGGACCTGCACTTACGGAGGGGGTAGGCAGCTGTATATCAGGGAGTAAACCTTCTGAGAATAAAAACAGCTGGAGCTTGTTAAGGTAATTACACAGGGGAAAGGATAATGTACAGGGAATTCCTCAGAAGAATCTGATTTGTGGTGAGGGGAGAGATAAAAGCTCATTTAGGAACGACATGAACATGCTGCGTAGGTAGCTGTTTATCAGTAAATATCTCCACTGAGATTCAGAAAAGCTGTACTTAATAAATTAAGTACTTCCTGGTATGGTTACTCTACTGGTAACTCCCCAAAAGAATCTGGATTGTGGTGAGGGAACAGAGAAAAAAGCTCATTTAGGACCTGCACTTACGAAGGGGGTAGGCAGCTGTATATCAGGGAGTAAACCTTCTGAGAATAAAAACAGCTGGAGCTTGTTAAGGTAATTACACAGGGAAAGGATAATGTACTGGGAACTCCACAGAAGAATCTGATTTGTGGTGAGAGGAGAGAGATAAAAGCTCATTTAGGAACGACATGAATATGCTGCGTAGGTAGCTGTTTAT
Organism: Perognathus longimembris pacificus; assembly: GCF_023159225.1. Classification (NCBI taxonomy): domain Eukaryota; kingdom Metazoa; phylum Chordata; class Mammalia; order Rodentia; family Heteromyidae; genus Perognathus; species Perognathus longimembris. Next base: position 99,926 of record NW_025959908.1, on the reverse strand, counting down.
CAGTAAATATCTCCACTGAGATTAAGAAAAGCAGTAGCTTAATGAATTAAGTACTTCCCGGTACGGTTACTGTACTGGTAACTCCCCAAAAGAATCTAGATTGTGGTGAGGGAACAGAGAAAAAAGCTCATTTAGGACCTGCACTTACGGAGGGGGTAGGCAGCTGTATATCAGGGAGTAAACCTTCTGAGAATAAAAACAGCTGGAGCTTGTTAAGGTAATTACACAGGGGAAAGGATAATGTACTGGGAATTCCTCAGAAGAATCTGATTTGTGGTGAGGGGAGAGATAAAAGCTCATTTAGGAACGACATGAACATGCTACGTAGGTAGCTGTTTATCAGTAAATATCTCCACTGAGATTAAGAAAAGCTGTAGCTTAATAAATTAAGTACTTCCTGGTATGGTTACTGTACTGGTAACTCCCCAAAAGAATCTGGATTGTGGTGAGGGAACAGAGAAAAAAGGTCATTTAGGACCTGCACTTACGAAGGGGATAGGCCGCAGTATATCAGGGAGTAAACCTTCTGAGAATAAAAACAGCTGGAGCTTGTTAAAGTAATTACACAGGGGAAAGGATAATGTACTGGGAACTCCTCAGAAGAATCTGATTTGTGGTGAGGGGAGAGAGATAAAAGCTCATTTAGGAATGACATGTACATGCTGCGTATGTAGATGTTTATAAGTAAATATCTCCACTGAGATTAAGAAAAGCAGTAGCTTAATAAATTAAGTACTTCCTGGTATGGTTACTGTACTGGTTACTCCCCAAAAGAATCTGGATTGTGATGAGGGAACAGAGAAAAAAGCTCATTTAGGACCTGCGCTTACGAAGGGGGTAGGCAGTTGTATATCAGGGAGTAAACCGTCTGAGAATAAAAACAGCTGGAGCTTGTTAAGGTAATTACAAAGGGGAAAGGATAATGTACTGGGAACTCCTCAGAAGAATCCGATTTGTGGTGAGGGGAGAGAGATAAAAGCTCATTTAAGAACGACATGAACATGCTGCGTAGGTAGCTGTTTATCAGTAAATATCTCCACTGAGATTAAGAAAAGCAGTAGCTTAATGAATTAAGTACTTCCTGGTATGGTTACTGTACTGGTAACTCCCCAAAAGAATCTGGATTGTGGTGAGGGAACAGAGAAAAAATCTCATTTAGGACCTGCACTTACGAAGGGGGTAGGCAGCTGTATATCAGGGAGTAAACCATCTGAGAATGAAAACAGCTGGAGCTTGTTAAGGTAATTACACAGGGAAAGGATAATGTACTGGGAACTCCTCAGAAGAATCTGATTTGTGGTGAGGGGAGAGAGATCAAAGCTCCTTAGAACGACATGTACATGCTGCGTACGTAGATGTTTATAAGTAAATATCTCCACTGAGATTAAGAAAAGCAGTAGCTTAATAAATTAAGTACTTCCTGGTATGGTTACTGTACTGGGAACTCCCCAAAAGAATCTGGATTGTGGTGAGGGAACAGAGAAAAAAGCTCATTTCGGACCTGCACTTACGAAGGGGGTAGGCAGTTGTTTATCAGGGAGTAAACCGTCTGAGAATAAAAACAGCTGGAACTTGTTAAGGTAATTACAAAGGGGAAAGGATAATGTACTGGGAACTCCTCAGAAGAATCTGATTTGTGGTGAGGGGAGAGAGATAAAAGCTCATTTAGGAACGACATGAACGTGCTGCATAGGTAGCTGTTTATCAGTAAATATCTCCACTGAGATTAAGAAAAGCAGTAGCTTAATAAATTAAGTACTTCCTGGTATGGTTACTGTTCTGGTAACTCCCCAAAATAATCTGGATTGTGATGAGGGAACAGAGAAAAAAGCTCATTTAAGACCTGCACTTACGAAGGGGGTAGGCAGCTGTATTTCAGGGAGTAAACCTTCTGAGAATAAAAACATCTGGAGCTTGTTAAAGTAATTACACAGGGGAAAGGATAATGTACTGGGAATTAATCAGAAGAATCTGATTTGTGGTGAGGGGAGAGAGATAAAAGCACATTTAGGAACGACATGAATATGCTGCGTAGGTAGCTGTTTATCAGTAAATATCTCCACTGAGATTAAGAAAAGCAGTAGCTTAATGAATTAAGTACTTCCCGGTACGGTTACTGTACTGGTAACTCCCAAAAGAATCTGGATTGTGGTGAGGGAACAGAGAAAAAAGCTCATTTAGGACCTGCACTTATGAAGGGGGTAGGCCTCAGTTTATCAGGGAGTAATCCTTCTGAGAATAAAAACAGCTGGAGCTTGTTAAGGTAATTACACAGGGGAAAGGACAATGTACTGGGAAATCCTCAGAAGAATCTGATTTGTGGTGAGGGGAGAGAGATAAAAGCTCATTTATGACCTGCACTTACGAAGGGGGTAGGCAGCTGTATATCAGGGAGTAAACCTTCTGAGAATAAAAACAGCTGGAGCTTGTTAAGGTAATTACACAGGGGAAAGGATAATGTACTGGGAACTCCTCAGAAGAATCTGATTTGTGGTGAGGGGAGAGAGATAAAAGCTCATATAGGAACGACATGAACATGCTGCGTAGGTAGCTGTTTTTCAGTAAATATCTCCACTGAGATTAAGAAAAGCAGTAGCTTAATAAATTAAGTACTTCCTGGTATGGTTACTGTACTGGTAACTCCCCAAAAGAATCTGGATTGTGGTGAGGGAACAGAGAAAAAAGCTCATTTAGGACGTGCACTAACGAAGGGGGTAGGCAGCTGTATATCAGGGAGTAAACCTTCTGAGAATAAAAACAGCTGGAGTTTGTTAAGGTAATTACACAGGGGAAAGGATAATGTACTGGGAACTCGTCAGAAGAATCTGATTTGTGGTGAGGGGAGAGAGATAAAAGCTCATGTAGGAACGACATGAACATGCTGCTTAGGTAGCTGTTTATCAGTAAATATCTCCACTGAGATTAAGAAAAGCAGTAGCTTAATAATTTAAGTACTTCCGGGAATGTTTACTATACTGGTAACTCCCCAAAAGAATCTGGATTGTGGTGAATGAACAGAGAAAAAAGCTCATTTAGGATGTGCACTTACGAAGGGGGTAGGCAGCTGTATATCAGGGAGTAACCCTTCTGAGAATAAAAACAGCTGGAGCTTGTTAAGGTAATTACACAGGGGAAAGGATAATGTACTGGGAACTCCTCAGAAGAATCTGATTTGTGGTGAGGGGAGAGAGATAAAAGCTCATTTAGGAACGACATTAACATGCTGCGTAGGTAGCTGTTTATCAGTAAATATCTCCACTGAGATTAAGAAAAGCAGTAGCTTAATGAATTAAGTACTTCCTGGTATGGTTACTGTACTGGAAACTCCCCAAAAGAATCTGGATTGTGGTGAGGGAACAGAGAAAAAAGCTCATTTATGACCTGCACTTACGAAGGGGGTAGGCAGCTGTATATCAGGGAGTAAACCTTCTGAGAATAAAAACAGCTGGAGCTTGTTAATTAAATACACAGGGGAAAGGATAATGTACTGGGAACTCCTCAGAATAATCTGATTTGTGGTGAGGGAGAGAAATAAAAGCTCATTTCGGAACGACATGAACATGCTGCGTAGGTAGCTGTTTATCAGTAAATATCTCCACTGAGATTAAGAAAAGCAGTAGCTTAATAAATTAAGTACTTCCTGGTATGGTTACTGTACTGGTACCTCCCCAATTGAATATGGATTGTGGTGAGGGAACAGAGAAAAAAGCTCATTTAGGACCTGCACTTACGAAGGGGGTAGGCAGCTGTATATCAGGGAGTAAACCTTCTGAGAATAAAAACAGCTGGAGCTTGTTAAGGTAATTACACAGGGGAAAGGATAATGTACTGGGAACTCTTCAGAAGAACCTGATTTGTGCTAAGGGGAGAGAGATAAAAGCTCATTTAGGAACGACATGAACATGCTGCGTACGTAGCTGATTATCAGTAAATATCTCCACTGAGATTAAGGAAAGCAGTAGCTTAACAAATTAAGTACTTCCTGGAATGGTTACTGTACTGGTACCTCCCCAATAGAATCTGGATTGTGGTGAGGGAACAGAGAAAAAAGCTCATTTTCGACCTGCACTTACGAAGGGTTAGGCAGCTCTATATCAGGGAGTAAACCTTCTGAGAATAAGAACAGCTGGAGCTTGTTAAGGTAATTACACAGGGGAAAGGATAATGTACTGGGAACTCCTCAGAAGAATCTGATTTGTCGTGAGGGGAGAGAGATAAAAGCTCATTTAAGAACGACATGAATATGCTGCGTAGGTAGCTGTTTATCAGTAAATATCTCCACTGAGATTAAGAAAAGCAGTAGCTTAATGAATTAAGTACTTCCCGGTACGGTTACTGTACTGGTAACTCCCCAAAAGAATCTGGATTGTGGTGAGGGAACAGAGAAAAAAGCTCATTTAGGACCTGCACTTACGGAGGGGGTAGGCAGCTGTATATCAGGGAGTAAACCTTCTGAGAATAAAAACAGCTGGAGCTTGTTAAGGTAATTACACAGGGGAAAGGATAATGTACAGGGAATTCCTCAGAAGAATCTGATTTGTGGTGAGGGGAGAGATAAAAGCTCATTTAGGAACGACATGAACATGCTGCGTAGGTAGCTGTTTATCAGTAAATATCTCCACTGAGATTAAGAAAAGCTGTACTGAATAAATTAAGTACTTCCTGGTATGGTTACTCTACTGGTAACTCCCCAAAAGAATCTGGATTGTGGTGAGGGAACAGAGAAAAAAGCTCATTTAGGACCTGCACTTACGAAGGGGGTAGGCAGCTGTATATCAGGGAGTAAACCTTCTGAGAATAAAAACAGCTGGAGCTTGTTAAGGTAATTACACAGGGGAAAGGATAATGTACTGGGAACTCCACAGAAGAATCTGATTTGTGGTGAGGGGAGAGAGATAAAAGCTCATTTAGGAACGACATGAATATGCTGCGTAGGTAGCTGTTTATCAGTAAATATCTCCACTGAGATTAAGAAAAGCAGTAGCTTAATGAATTAAGTACTTCCCGGTACGGTTACTGTACTGGTAACTCCCCAAAAGAATCTGGATTGTGGTGAGGGAACAGAGAAAAAAGCTCATTTAGGACCTGCACTTATGGAGGGGGTAGGCAGCTGTATATCAGGGAGTAAACCTTCTGAGAATAAAAACAGCTGGAGCTTGTTAAGGTAATTACACAGGGAAAGGATAATGTACTGGGAATTCCTCAGAAGAATCTGATTTGTGGTGAGGGGAGAGATAAAAGCTCATTTAGGAACGACATGAACATGCTACGTAGGTAGCTGTTTATCAGTAAATATCTCCACTGACATTAAGAAAAGCTGTAGCTTAATAAATTAAGTACTTCCTGGTATGGTTACTGTACTGGTAACTCCCCAAAAGAATCTGGATTGTGGTGAGGGAACAGAGAAAAAAGGTCATTTAGGACCTGCACTTACGAAGGGGATAGGCCGCAGTATATCAGGGAGTAAACCGTCTGAGAATAAAAACAACTGGAACTTGTTAAGGTAATTACAAAGGGGAAAGGATAATGTACTGGGAACTCCTCAGAAGAATCTGATTTGGGGTGAGGGGAGAGAGATAAAAGCTCATTTAGGAACGACATGAACGTGCTGCATAGGTAGCTGTTTATCAGTAAATATCTCCACTGAGATTAAGAAAAGCAGTAGCTTAATAAATTAAGTACTTCCTGGTATGGTTACTGTTCTGGTAACTCCCCAAAAGAATCTGGATTGTGATGAGGGAACAGAGAAAAAAGCTCATTTAAGACCTGCACTTACGAAGGGGGTAGGCAGCTGTATTTCAGGGAGTAAACCTTCTGGGAATAAAAACAGCTGGAGCTTGTTAAGGTAATTACACAGGGGAAAGGATAATGTACTGGGAACTAATCAGAAGAATCTGATTTGTGGTGAGGGGAGAGAGATAAAAGCACATTTAGGAACGACATGAATATGCTGCGTACGTAGCTGTTTATCAGTAAATATCTCCACTGAGATTAAGAAAAGCAGTAGCTTAATGAATTAAGTACTTCCCGGTACGGTTACTGTACTGGTAACTCCCCAAAAGAATCTGGATTGTGGTGAGGGAACAGAGAAAAAAGCTCATTTAGGACCTGCACTTATGAAGGGGGTAGGCCTCAGTATATCAGGGAGTAAACCTTCTGAGAATAAAAACAGCTGGAGCTTGTTAAGGTAATTACACAGGGGAAAGGATAATGTACTGGGAATTCCACAAAAGAATCTGATTTGTGGTGAGGGGAGAGAGATAAAAGCTCATTTAGGAACGACATGAACCTGCTGCGTCGGTAGCTGTTTATCAGTAAATATCTCCACTGAGATTTGAAAAGCAGTAGCTTAATGAATTAAGTACTTCTGGTATGGTTACTGTACTGGCAACTCCCCAAAAGAATCTGATTGTGGTGAGTGAACAGAGAAAAAATCTCATTTAGGACCTGCACTTACGAAGGGGGTAGGCAGCTGTATATCAGGGAGTAAACCTTCTGAGAATAAAAACAGCTGGAGCTTGTTAAGGTAATTAAACAGGGGAAAGGAAAATGTACTGGGAACTCCTCAGAAGAATCTGATTTGTGGTGAGGGGAGAGAGATCAAAGCTCATTTAGGAACGACATGTACATGCTGCGTAGGTAGCTGTTTATAAGTAAATATCTCCACTGAGATTAAGTAAAGCAGTAGCTTAATAAATTAAGTACTTCCTGGTATGGTTACTGTACTGGTAATTCCCCAAAGAATCTGGATTGTGGTGAGGGAACAGAGAAAAAACCTAATTTAGGACCTGCACTTACGAAGGGGGTAGGCAGCTGTATATCAGGGAGTAAACCTTCTGAGAATAAAAACAGCTGGAGCTTGTTAAGGTATTTACACAGAGGAAAGTATAATGTACTGGGAACTCCTCAGAAGAATCTGATTTGTGGTGAGGGGAGAGAGATAAAAGCTCATATAGGAACGACATGAACATGCTGCGTAGGTAGCTGTTTATCAGTAAATATCTCCACTGAGATTAAGAAAAGCAGTAGCTTAATGAATTAAGTACTTCCTGGTATGGTTACTGTACTGGTAATTCCCCAAAAGAATCTGGATTGTGGTGAGGGAACAGAGAAAAAAGCTCATTTAGCACCTGCACTTACGAAGGGGGTAGGCAGTTGTATATCAGGGAGTAAACCTTCTGAGAATAAAAACAGCTGGAGCTTGTTAAGGTAATTACAAAGGGGAAAGGTTAATGTACTGGGAACTCCTCAGAAGAATCTGATTTGTGGTGAGGGGAGAGAGATAAAAGCTCATTTAGGAACGACATGAACATGCTGCGTAGGTAGCTGTTTATCAGTAAATATCTCCACTGAGATTAAGAAAAGCAGTATCTTAATAAATTAAGTACTTCCTGGTATGGTTACTGTTCTGGTAACTCCCCAAAAGAATCTGGATTGTGATGAGGGAACAGAGAAAAAAGCTCATTTAAGACCTGCACTTACGAAGGGGGTAGGCAGCTGTATATCAGGGAGTAAACCTTCTGAGAATAAAAACAGCTGGAGCTTGTTAAGGTAATAACACAGGGGAAAGGATAATGTACTGGGAACTAATCAGAAGAATCTGATTTGTGGTGAGGGGAGAGAGATAAAAGCTCATTTATGAACGACATGAATATGCTGCGTAGGTAGCTGTTTATCAGTAAATATCTCCACTGAGATTAAGAAAAGCAGTACCTTAATGAATTAAGTACTTCCCGGTACGGTTACTGTACTGGTCACTCCCCAATAGAATCTGGATTTTGGTGAGGGAACAGAGAAAAAAGCTCATTTAAGACCTGCACTTACGGAGGGGGTAGGCAGCTGTATATCAGGGAGTAAACCTTCTGAGAATAAAAACAGCTGGAGCTTGTTAAGGTAATTACACAGGGGAAAGGATAATGTACTGGGAATTCCTCAGAAGAATCTGATTTGTGGTGAGGGGAGAGATAAAAGCTCATTTAGGAACGACATGAACATGCTGCGTAGGTAGCTGTTTATCAGTAAATATCTCCACTGAGATTAAGAAAAGCTGTAGCTTAATAAATTAAGTACTTCCTGGTATTGTTACTGTACTGGTAACTCCCCAAAAGAATCTGGATTGTGGTGAGGGAACAGAGAAAAAAGCTCATTTAGGACCTGCACTTACGAAGGGGGTAGGCCGCAGTATATCAGGGAGTAAACCTTCTGAGAATAAAAACAGCTGGAGCTTGTTAAGGTAATTACACAGGGAAAGGATAATGTACTGGGAACTCCACAGAAGAATCTGATTTGTGGTGAGGGGAGAGAGATAAAAGCTCATTTAGGAACGACATGAACATGCTGCGTAGGTAGCTGTTTATCAGTAAATATCTCCACTGAGATTAAGAAAAGCAGTAGCTTAATGAATTAAGTACTTCCTGGTATGGTTACTGTACTGGTAACTCCCCAAAAGAATCTGGATTGTGGTGAGGGAACAGAGAAAAAAGCTCATTTAGGACCTGCACTTACGAAGGGGGTAGGCAGTTGTATATCAGGTAGTAAACCTTCGGAGAATAAAAACAGCTGGAGCTTGTTAAGGTAATTACAAAGGGGAAAGGTTAATGTACTGGGAACTCCTCAGAAGAATCTGATTTGTGGTGAGGGGAGAGCGATAAAAGCTCATTTAGGAACGACATGAACGTGCTGCATAGGTAGCTGTTTATCAGTAAATATCTCCACTGAGATTAAGAAAAGCAGTATCTTAATAAATTAATTACTTCCTGGTATGGTTACTGTTCTGGTAACTCCTCAAAAGAATCTGGATTGTGATGAGGGAACAGAGAAAAAAGCTCATTAAGACCTGCACTTACGAAGGGGGTAGGCAGCTGTATATCAGGGAGTAAACCTTCTGAGAATAAAAACAGCTGGAGCTTGTTAAGGTAATTACACAGGGGAAAGGATAATGTACTGGGAACTAATCAGAAGAATCTGATTTGTGGTGAGGGGAGAGAGATAAAAGCTCATTTATGAACGACATGAATATGCTGCGTAGGTAGCTGTTTATCAGTAAATATCTCCACTGAGATTAAGAAAAGCAGTACCTTAATGAATTAAGTACTTCCCGGTACGGTTACTGTACTGGTCACTCCCCAATAGAATCTGGATTTTGGTGAGGGAACAGAGAAAAAAGCTCATTTAGGACCTGCACTTACGGAGGGGGTAGGCAGCTGTATATCAGGGAGTAAACCTTCTGAGAATAAAAACAGCTGGAGCTTGTTAAGGTAATTACACAGGGGAAAGGATAATGTACTGGGAATTCCTCAGAAGAATCTGATTTGTGGTGAGGGGAGAGATAAAAGCTCATTTAGGAACGACATGAACATGCTGCGTAGGTAGCTGTTTATCAGTAAATATCTCCACTGAGATTAAGAAAAGCTGTAGCTTAATAAATTAAGTACTTCCTGGTATTGTTACTGTACTGGTAACTCCCCAAAAGAATCTGGATTGTGGTGAGGGAACAGAGAAAAAAGCTCATTTAGGACCTGCACTTACGAAGGGGGTAGGCCGCAGTATATCAGGGAGTAAACCTTCTGAGAATAAAAACAGCTGGAGCTTGTTAAGGTAATTACACAGGGGAAAGGATAATGTACTGGGAACTCCACAGAAGAATCTGATTTGTGGTGAGGGGAGAGAGATAAAAGCTCATTTAGGAACGACATGAACATGCTGCGTAGGTAGCTGTTTATCAGTAAATATCTCCACTGAGATTTAGAAAAGCAGTAGCTTAATGAATTAAGTACTTCCTGGTATGGTTACTGTACTGGTAACTACCCAAAAGAATCTGGATTGTGGTGAGTGAACAGAGAAAAAATCTCATTTATTACCTGCACTTACGAAGGGGGTAGGCAGCTGTATATCAGGGAGTAAACCTTCTGAGAATAAAAACAGCTGGAGCTTGTTAAGGTAATTACACAGGGGAAAGCATAATGTACTGGGAACTCCTCAGAAGAATCTGATTTGTGGTGAGGGGAGAGAGATAAAAGCTCATTTAGGAACGACATGAACATGCTGCGTAGGTAGCTGTTTATCAGTAAATATCTCCACTGAGATTAAGAAAAGCAGTAGCTTAATAAATTAAGTACTTCCTGGTATGGTTACTGTTCTGGTAACTCCCCAAAAGAATCTGGATTGTGATGAGGGAACAGAGAAAAAAGCTCATTTAAGACCTGCACTTACGAAGGGGGTAGGCAGCTGTATATCAGGGAGTAAACCTTCTGAGAATAAAAACAGCTGGAGCTTGTTAAGGTAATTACAAAGGGGAAAGGATAATGTACTGGGAACTCCTCAGAAGAATCTGATTTGTGGTGACGGGAGAGAGATAAAAGCTCATTTAGGAACGACATGAACATGCTCCGTAGGTAGCTGTTTATTAGTAAATATATCCACTGAGATTAAGAAAAGCAGTCGCTTAATAAATTAAGTACTTCCTGGTATGGTTACTGTACTGGTAACTCCACAAAAGAATGTGGATTGTGGGGAGGGAACAGAGAAAAAAGCTCATTTAGGACCTGCACTTACGAAGGGGGTAGGCAGCTGTATATCAGGGAGTAAATCTTTGAGAATAAAAACCGCTGGAGTTTGTTAAGGTAATTACACAGGGGAAAGGATAATGTACTGGGAACTCCTCAGAAGAATCTGATTTGTGGTGAGGGGAGAGAGATAAAAGCTTATTTAGGAACGACATGAACATGCTGCGTAGGTAGCTGTTTATCAGTAAATATCTCCACTGAGATTAAGAAAAGCAGTAGCTTAATAAATTAAGTACTTCCTGGTATGTTTACTGTACTGGTAACTCCCCAAAAGAATCTGGATTGTGGTGAGAGAACAGAAAAAAAAGCTCATTTAGGACCTGCACTTACGAAGGGGGTAGGCAGCTGTATATCAGGGAGTAATCCTTCTGAGAATAAAAACAGCTGGAGCTTGTTAAGGTAATTACACAGGGGAAAGGACAATGTACTGGGAAATCCTCAGAAGAATCTGATTTGTGGTGAGGGGAGAGAGATAAAAGCTCATTTATGACCTGCACTTACGAAGGGGGTAGGCAGCTGTATATCAGGGAGTAAACCTTCTGAGAATAAAAACAGCTGGAGCTTGTTAAGGTAATTACACAGGGGAAAGGATAATGTACTGGGAACTCCTCAGAAGAATCTGATTTGTGGTGAGGGGAGAGAGATAAAAGCTCATTTAGGAACGACATGAACATGCTGCGTAGGTAGCTGTTTATCAGTAAATAAAACCACTGAGATTAAGAAAATCAGTAGCTTAATAAATAAAGTACTTCCTGGTATGGTTACTGTACTGGTAATTCCCCAAAAGAATCTGGATTGTGGTGAGGGAACAGAGAAAAAAGCTCATTTAGGACCTGCACTTACAAAGGGGGTAGGCAGCTGTATATCAGGGAGTAAACCTTCTGAGAATAAAAACAGCTGGAGCTTTTTAAGGTAATTACACAGGGGAAAGGATAATGTACTGGGAACTCCTCACAAGAATCTGATTTGTGGTGATGGGAGAGAGATAAAAGCTCATTTAGAAAACGACATGAACATGCTGTGTAGGTAGCTGTTTATCCGTATATATCTCCACTGAGATTAAGAAAAGCAGTAGCTTAATAAATTAAGTACTGCCTGGTATGGTTACTGTACTGGTAACTCCCCAAAAGAATCTGGATTGTGGTGAGGGAAGAGAGAAAAAAGATCATTTAGGACCTGCACTTACGAAGGGGGTAGGCAGCTGTATATCAGGGAGTAAACATCCTGAGAATAAAAACAGCTGGAGCTTGTTAAGGTAATTACACAGGGGAAAGGATAATGTACTGGGAACTCCTCAGAAGAATCTGATTTGTGGTGAGGGGAGAGAGATAAAAGCTCATTTAGGAACGACATGAACATGCTGCGTAGGTAGCTGTTTATCAGTATATATCTCCACTGAGATTAAGAAAAGCAGTAGCTTAATAAATTAAGTACTTCCTGGTATGGTTACTGTACTGGTAACTCCCCAAAAGAATCTGGATTGTCGTGAGGGAACAGAGAAAAAAGCTCATTTAGGACCTGCACTTACGAAGGGGGTAGGCAGCTGTATATCAGGGAGTAAACCTTCTGAGAATAAAAACAGCTGGAGCTTGTTAAGGTAATTACACAGGGGAAAGGATAATGTACTGGGAACTCCTCAGAAGAATCTGATTTGTGGTGAGGGAGAGAGATAAAAGCTCATTTAGGAACGACATGAACATGCTGCGTAGGTAGCTGTCTGTCAGTAAATATCTCCACTGAGATTAAGAAAAGCAGTAGCTTAATAAATTGAGTACTTCCTGGTATGGTTACTGTACTGGTAACTGCCCAAAAGCATCTGGATTGTGGTGAGGGAACAGAGAAAAAAATCTCCTTTAGGACCTGCACTTACTAATGGGGTAGGCAGCTGTATATCAGGGAGTAAACCTTCTGAGAATAAAAACAGCTGGAGCTTGTTAAGGTAATTACACAGGGGAAAGGATAATGTACTGGGAACTCCTCAGAAGAATTTGAATTGTGGTGAGGGGAGACAGATAAAAGCTCATTTAGGAACGACATGAACATGCTGCGTAGGTAGCTGTTTATCAGTAAATATCTCCACTGAGATTAAGAAAAGCAGTAGCTTAATAAATTAAGTACTTCCTGGTATGGTTACTATAATGGTAACAACCCAAAAGAATCTGGATTGTGGTGAGGGAATAGATACAAAAGCTCATTTAGGACCTGCACTTACGAAGGGGGTAGGCAGCTGTATATCAGGGAGTAAAACTTCTGAGAATAAAAACAGCTGGAGCTTGTTAAGGTAATTACACAGGGGAAAGGATAATGTACTGGGAACTCCTCAGAAGAATCTGATTTGTGGTGAGGGGAGAGAGATAAAAGCTCATTTAGGAACGATATGAACATGCTGCGTACGTAGCTGTTTATCAGTAAATATCTCCACTGAGATTAAGAAAAGCAGTAGCTTAATAAATTAAGTACTTCCTGGTATGGTTACTGTACTGGTAACTCCCCAAAAGAATCTGGATTGTGGTGAGGGAACAGAGAAAAAAGCTCATTTAGGACCTGCACTTACGAAGGGGGTAGGCAGCAGCATATCAGGGATTAAACCTTCTGAGAATAAAAACAGCTGGAGCTTGTTAAGGTAATTACACAGGGGAAAGGATAATGTACTGGGAACTCCTCAGAAGAATCTGATTTGTGGTGAGGGGAGAGAAATAAAAGCTCATTTAGGAACGACATGAACCTGCTGCGTACGTAGCTGTTTATCATTAAATATTTCTACTGAGATTAAGACAAGCAGTAGCTTAATAAATTAAGTACTTCCTGGTATGGTTACTGTACTGGTAACTGCCCAAAAGCATCTGGATTGTGGTGAGGGAACAGAGAAAAAAGCTCATTTAGGACCTGCACTTACTAATGGGGTAGGCAGCTGTATATCAGGGAGTAAACCTTCTGAGAATAAAAACAGCTGGAGCTTGTTAAGGTAATTACACAGGGGAAAGGATAATGTACTGGGAACTCCTCAGAAGAATTTGAATTGTGGTGAGGGGAGACAGATAAAAGCTCATTTAGGAACGACATGAACATGCTGCGTTGGTAGCTGTTTATCAGTAAATATCTCCACTGAGATTAAGAAAAGCAGTAGCTTAATAAATTAAGTACTTCCTGGTATGGTTACTGTACTGGTAACAACCCAAAAGAATCTGGATTGTGGTGAGGGAATAGAGATAAAAGCTCGTTTAGGACCTGCACTTACGAAGGGGGTAGGCAGCTGTATATCAGGGAGTAAACCTTCTGAGAGTAAAAACAGCTGGAGCTTGTTAAGGTAATTACACAGGGGAAAGGATAATGTACTGGGAACTCCTCAGAAGAATCTGATTTGTGGTGAGGGGAGAGAAATAAAAGCTCATTTAGGAACGACATGAACCTGCTGCGTACGTAGCTGTTTATCATTAAATATTTCCACTGAGATTAAGACAAGCAGTAGCTTAATAAATTAAGTACTTCCTGGTATGGTTACTGTACTGGTAACTCCCCAAAAGAATCTGGATTGTGGTGAGGGAACAGAGAAAAAAGCTCATTTAGGACCTGCACTTACGAAGGGGGTAGGCAGCTGTATATCAGGGAGTAAACCTTCTGAGAATAAAAACAGCTGGAGCTTGTTAAGGTAATTACACAGGGGAAAGGATAATGTACTGGGAACTCCTCAGAAGAATCTGATTTGTGGTGAGGGGATGTTGGGAGCCGAGCTAGCAGCTAAGCTCATCCTGACCTCTGGCTGTGCTGTTATCACAAGGAATGTGGTAAGATTTGGCTTAATTGACAGCCAGCACTTACCAAGATGTTTTACTGTGTCCATAGGCGCCTGGTTTATGTTTACCATTCAGCCTTGTCTTGTTTTATTGCCTCCTGTTATTTACCGACCCAAAAGCTTTCTTATTTTCTTAAACTTTGGTAACCCTATGCCTTTCCCTGGTTCCCAAACTGCATAAAAGCTGGATGTTAAGAATAAACGGGGCTGCAGTCTTGAGTTTCAATCTCAAGGTGCAGACCTCCCGTACCCCATCTTTGTCTCTTGTCTTTTTTCTCTTGCCTTATTTTTCCTTTTCCGTATCCCTGCCGCCCCTCAGTCAGGATTTCTGTTCCCCTGCTGGCTGGCCCGGCAGGTTTGGCGCCTGGAACAGGGACTTGAAGGCCTGGGATCGACGGCAGGTGACCCCCGCTCAGGTAAGGACGTCCGAATGCTTGGGAAGGAGAGCGGGAGGAGAGTGTATCGTCGGGAGTAATAAATTATGGGACAAGGTAATAGCCGCATGCTATACATGCAGGCCCCCAAAGGCATGCTTAATGCCCGGGCAGTGAAAGTTGGCCAATGTAACTTAGAACGTTTCTTTTATTTTATTGAGAAAGCATGCCCCCAGTTCCTGGAGGAAGGAACCAATAACTTAGAAACTTGCTAGGAAAAAAAAAAAAAAAAAAGGGAACATTATGATGCAACTGGCCCTGAGAAGACCTCAGTGGATGCTATTATTCTTTGGTTTCTGGTCCGAGATTGCTTAGATCTTAGCCATGAATAGATTAAATTCGATCAGTCGATTGGAGAAACTGAACAGGGACCTGATGAGTGTTGCCCAGCTCCGGAGCGTATGCTGCTGCCTGGAAGAGCTGAGAAAATTAACAAGACCTGAACCCACTGAGCTAGACATTAAGGAAGACTCAGATGGCTCAGACTCTGAGGAGAAATTATTCAATAAGCCTATTAAAGATAGATTGACCTATGTTGAGACTATGTTAAAAATCAGTTATAGCTCTGTTGTCACAGCTTCATCCAGAACAACAAACTCCTTTAAAGGGAGTCCTGGCAGACTTACAGCTCTCCTAGGTACAGGCTGCTAGCAGGGGGAAGGGACCTGAGGCTAGGGAAATGCTAACACCACCGAGGTAACTTCTCCTGACCCAGCGCTCTATTTCCATCCACCAGGACAGATTTGAAACCCCAACCAGGGTGAGTGACCATTAGCCTGGAGCTTACATTTTTCCATAAATCCACTGGGCTAGGTCAAGGAAATCAGCAATTGTGGGTGTTTGGAGATAACTGATCTCTAGTTCAGCTCAGCTGGTTGCTCGTCAAGTCTAAATTGTTTCAGGAAAGCTGCTCAAGTTTGAGCCCAATCTTATATATTTGGAATATTTTGCAGGACTTACCTAACTTCTATGAGCGCTCAGGCAGATGAAGTTCTCTCTGTCTCTTTTCCTGCCTCCCTCTAAACTCTGCCTGCCTGCCTGTGACATAGGATGGGTATCGATATTTGTTTAATATCTGCTTTAAAAGACTCAAAGAAAGGCTTTCTATTCTTGTTAGTGATGTTTAAGTTTTCGAGACTCAGTTAAATTCTGCTTGTTTGGCTAAATCATAAACTTTCTCTAGCATTGAGTACATGGTAGACAATAGGACTGGTTGGAGTGAAAGCCTGCCCATCCCCCAGGTGACAAGCATGCCAAATTCCTGGAGGCTGGGCAGGGACTTGGAGTCCTGTGACCTTGCATGTCAAAGGTGCCTTACAATTCAAATGCTGGAAGATGAAGGTGTCTTACTGTGAGCTCACTGTCTGTGTTCATGTCCTGTCTCCTATAAGCTCCCCTTGGGAGCTAAACTGGTTTCTCAAAATGTGGCTTTTCAGATGATCTGAAAATTTTGGTTTGCTGAAAAGGCTTTTTTTTGTTTACTATCTAACCACGTGGTTCTAGAATATAGGCAAAATAATATCATTTGCCACTGGAATTCCAGAAAAACTTACATGGCCAATTAAAGAACAATTCTAAGCGCGCCCCAAAACGTGTGCACATTGTCTGTATGTGTATGTGTGTCTATGTCTATGTCTATGTGTTGGTAAAACTTAAAAACAAAACAAAAAACAGGTTTTAAGCCCAAACTGATATGTTTGGGAGCAAACAAATGTGTCTAAGAAAAACTCCAAAAGGTTTTAATATACAGCACGTGATATAAGTACAATGATGTACAACCAGTGTGTTATTCTTTATGTCTATCTATGCTAAGAGTCAAGTGTACATCTAATCCTGACAATTCTTTGGTATACACTAAGATTTTGCTTCTCCATTTTTTTTTTCTTTTTTCGCTGTGCTCTCATAAACTCTTTAAGATCAAGGGACCAGAGTCATTTTGAAATAACTGCACAGGTGTGACTATTAACCTAAATTTTCTGGAGCCAAAATTAACATCTTGCTTTATAGGATACAGGTTGACATGTGTGCTATCTGAGTGGACCGTGGCAGTCTATGGCTACAGAAAGCTGCTTCCACAGTAGGCTCCCAAACTGGGAGTTGTTTGTGACTCAGAAACTGCCCTGGCTGCTACAGAGAGCAGACTTGGTTGGCCCTCAATCTGTGTGGATTTTGTGACTAGAAAGATGGTTAAAGGCCCAAGCCTTCTAAAATCTGTTTAAAAATGCCCTTAACCAGTCTGTGTAGAAATTTACAGGCAACAAGCAGGAAATGTGACAGCCTATCCAGGGAACTCTACTAAAGAATTATCCAGATGCAAACCATCTCTCCTGCTGGCCTGCTAATTTGGGATGGAAGACACAGCCACTTCAGATCCACTGAAGCTGAGACTTTTATTGTTATTCATTTGTTTTCTCTTTCACGTGCCAGTAAGGTAAGGTTAAATAATATGATTAGATTTAATGGCACATGGACCCCATTCAGTCTGCTGTTCTTTAACTGTTACAGCAAAACTCTGGCAACTACTTGGTGGTCAACTTACAGGTAAACTCTACTCCTTTTGTCTCCTGTTGCTTTAATTGGAAATAAAAAGGGCTTTTATGGCTAAGACTCTTTGGATAGTTCAAAGCCAGCCCAGGCAGAGAAAAATAAAAATCCCTTTTGGTCATATTTTGGGTCCTTATTATTTTACTAGTCAGAAATTACAGGTTAAGACTTCTCATTTACATACTTTGTATGATTTTCAAAATTTCTGGGAGATATTAATTGGCTTCTCCCTTATCTTAAATTGTCCACAGCTGAATTAAAACCCTTATTTGATCTATTAAAGGGGGACCCTGACCCTACATCTCCCAGAGAAATGACAACTAAAGCAGCCAAAGCCTTGAGCATAGTAAATTCTGCCATTTCTTCCCAACATGTAAATTATAGATTACTCAGCCCCTTGGGAAGCTTATATTTTAACTACACCTCATTCTCCAACAGTGGTCCTCTGGCAGAAGGGACCCCTTTTGTGGCTTTCCTTGCCTGCTACTCCTTCAAAAATATTAATTCCTTATTATGAATTGGTAGCCACCTTAGTCCATATGTGCCGTGTGGAATCTTGTAAGTATCTTGGACGAGATCCACAGGTTATTTACATACCCTACACTTTGCAGCAGCAAGAATGGCTTTATATTCATTGTGATTCCTGGGCCATTGCTTGGGCCAATTTTGTGGGCATAATTTCACATCATTGTCCCTCCAACAAATTAATTCACTTTGCCTCTCCTTACCATTTAGGGAGGGCAATGCTATTACAGATGAGGCTACCCAAATTTTTCTTTCTCAAATTGACTTGGCAAAGCAATCACATGCTGCCCACCATCAAAACAGTCGTGCCTTACGTCAGCAATTTCATATTACTCGTGAGGCAGCTCGTCAAATTGTAAAAACTTGTCCCAACTGTGCTACCTTCCTGCCTGTGCCCTCCAATGGGATTAATCCTCGAGGCTTAGTGGCTAACCATGTGTGGCAAATGGATGTTACCCACGTCCCCTCTTTTGGATGGCTCTGCTTTGTCCATGTTACAATAGACACTTACTCTAATTTTATTATAGCTACTCCTCTTAGCGGGGAAGCTGGCAAACATTGTATCTCCCGTGCCTTATGCTGCTTTGCTACTATGGGACTTCCTAAACATATTAAAACTGATAATGGTCCGGGATATGTTGGACGAGCTTTTCAAACTTTTTACAAATCTTACCAAATTGTTCATTCTACAGGAATTCCCTATAGTCCTCATGGTCAAGGAGTTGTCAAACGGGCCAACAGTTTGTTAAAACATCAAATTTCTAAATTAAAAGGGGGGGGAACTATACCCCTTCTCTCCTGTTAATATACTTTCTCATGCTTTATTCGTACTAAATTTTTAAAATTTGGACTATAATGGCCTTTCTGCAGCACAGCGGTTCTGGGAAAAGAGAGAGCAAAGCGCTTTTGCTCAAGTTAAGTGGAAAGATCCTTTAACAAGTGCTTGGCACGGGCACGATCCGGTATTGACATGGGGTCGAGGACATGTCTGTGTTTTTTCACAGGATGAAAATGATGCCCGCTGGCTACCTGAGTGTTGTGTTCGGATTGTGGAAACTCATCAGAACAGTACAAGCGCTGACCCACTGGGCTTACGTGTCAGATCCACCGATTGTGCACCCTGCGACCTGGAGGGAGCTGAGGTGTTCGTCCATGTCAACAGATCAGCGTATGGTACAGCTCCAGACCCTTTTGTCCAACACGTTAAGATGGGAGATTTTGCAGCTTCTGGCATTGGAACCCCTTTATGCTTTACAACTGACTCCAACAGTTATATTCCAGGCTGTACTGTAATGCAATCCATAAATCATAGAATTTGGCCTGATAATAGTCAAGTATATAAGAATGACTTCATTGCCTACTGGGTTTCCTGTACATGCCAGTTCTACCTTGTCCTTCATGATACCTCGCTACATCAACTCCTCTCAAATTGTAGAATCCACAGGAGAACTGCACCCCATAAAGTGTAGCCATGATCACCCTTTTATAACCAATATTTCAGGAACTAATTCTCAGCTGATGGACTGGTCTGGAGCGAATCTCACCAACAAGTTCAACCCAGGTCTGTGGTGGATGAATGGACGCCCTCAACGCCATGTCTGGATGTTAGTGGCTGCCCTGAGCAATATCTCCTGGCCCACTTCTACTTCTTTAAAGAATATTATGAGTTGTGTAACACCCCCTTATGCTATTATGTATGGACCTTTTAATATTTCTATAGGAGCCATGTATTTCAATGTTACTTGCACTAACTGTTCTTTTACAAATTGCTTGTATAGTGGCCTTACTGATTCTGCAATTGTTATTAAGCAACCACCATTTGTTATGCTTCCTGTAAACTTATCTGAAGCTTGGTATGAAGAAACAGGTATTCAAGTGTTAAAACATTTAAAAGAACTTATGCGCCCTAGACGATTTGTAGGGCTACTAATAGCAGGCATTGTAGCCTTTATTTCCTTAGCTGCCTCTGCTGCAGCGGCCACTGTGGCTCTAACACAAAATGTGCAGACAGCTCACTATGTTAATCAGCTTGCTCATAATACCACGCAAGCCCTGCACTTTCAAGGCAGGATTGATGATAAAGTAGAACAAAAATTAGAAGCATTGTATGAATCTGTGCTGTCACTGGGAGAACAAATTCGTGCCTTACAAACTTTGCAATGGGTGTGCTGTCATGCTGGGTTTGACTTTATTTGTGTGACCCTCCATAAGTATAATGGGTCGAGCTATTCTTGGGAACAAGTTGTAGCACATCTAAATGGTATTTGGCACCATAATAACTTGTCCTTAGGTCTCTTTCAACTCCATAGACAAATAGCCGGACTAGAACAAGCTCCGCCTTTGGACTCTAAAGTGGCAGAAACAGCAAAAGAACTGTTTGAACAACTTCAACAGTATGTCCCTTCCTCAACTAACGTTAAGGGGCCACTAATGACATTGCTCGGCCCAGGGATACTTTTGATGATGGCTTGCCTATGCCTTCCTTGCATTGTACGCATATTGCAAAACTCTTTCATGAGTTTAGCCAGCCAGCTGCATAAGGTCAACCTCCAAACAAATGAATTTCCCCCGAGAGGAACCGCAGCCAGAGACAGGTATGAGGCGGTGCCAGCCTAGACCGACCTAAGACAGGGCCTTCAGCACTGCTCTGAAGTTGTTCCCTAAGACGGGTAAGGCAGGATGGGGTACCAACCCCACCTAAGACAGGCGGGTTCGCTTCTTTTAATAAAAAGACGGGGGAACTGTTGGGAGCCGAGCTAGCAGCTAAGCTCATCCTGACCTCTGGCTGTGCTGTTATCACAAGGAATGTGGTAAGATTTGGCTTAATTGACAGCCAGCACTTACCAAGATGTTTTACTGTGTCCATAGGCGCCTGGTTTATGTTTACCATTCAGCCTTGTCTTGTTTTATTGCCTCCTGTTATTTACCGACCTAAAAGCTTTCTTATTTTCTTAAACTTTGGTAACCCTATGCCTTTCCCTGATTCCCAAACTGCATAAAAGCTGGATGTTAAGAATAAACGGGCCTGCAGTCTTGAGTTTCAATCTCAAGGTGCAGACCTCCCGTACCCCATCTTTGTCTCTTGTCTTTTTTCTCTTGCCTTATTTTTCCTTTTCCATATCCCTGCCGCCCCTCAGTCAGGATTTCTGTTCCCCTGCTGGCTGGCCCGGCAGGAGGGGAGAGAGATAAAAGCTCATTTAGGAACGACATGAACATGCTGCGTAGGTAGCTGTTTATCAGTAAATAAATCCACTGAGATTAAGAAAATCAGTAGCTTAATAAATAAAGTACTTCCTGGTATGGTTACTGTACTGGTAATTCCCCAAAAGAATCTGGATTGTGGTGAGGGAACAGAGAAAAAAGCTCATTTAGGACCTGCACTTACAAAGGGGGTAGGCAGCTGTATATCAGGGAGTAAACCTTCTGAGAATAAAAACAGCTGGAGCTTGTTAAGGTAATTACACAGGGGAAAGGATAATGTACTGGGAACTCCTCACAAGAATCTGATTTGTGGTGATGGGAGAGAGATAAAAGCTCATTTATGAACGACATGAACATGCTGTGTAGGTAGCTGTTTATCAGTAAATATCTCCACTGAGATTAAGAAAAGCAGTAGCTTAATAAATTAAGTACTGCCTGGTATGGTTACTGTACTGGTAACTCCCCAAAAGAATCTGGATTGTGGTGAGGGAACAGAGAAAAAAGCTCATTTAGGACCTGCACTTACGAAGGGGGTAGGCAGCTGTATATCAGGAGTAAACATTCTGAGAATAAAAACAGCTGGAGCTTGTTAAGGTAATTACACAGGGGAAAGGATAATCTACTGGGAACTCCTCAGAAGAATCTGAATTGTGGTGAGGGGAGAGAGATAAAAGCTCATTTAGGAACGACATGAACATGCTGCGTAGGTAGCTGTTTATCAGTAAATATCTCCACTGAGATTAAGAAAAGCAGTAGCTTAATAAATGAAGTACTTCCTGGTATGGTTACTGTACTGGTAACTCCCCAAAAGAATCTGGATTGTGGTGAGGGAACAGAGAAAAAAGCTCATTTAGGACCTGCACTTACGAAGGGGGTAGGCAGCTGTATATCAGGGAGTAACCTTCTGAGAATAAAAACAGCTGCAGCTTGTTAAGGTAATTGCACAGGGAAAGGATAATGTACTGGGAACTCCTCAGAAGAATCTGATTTGTGGTGAGGGGAGAGAGATAAAAGCTCATTTAGGAACGACATGAACATGCTGCGTAGGTAGCTGTCTGTCAGTAAATATCTCCACTGAGATTAAGAAAAGCAGTAGCTTAATAAATTGAGTACTTCCTGGTATGGTTACTGTACTGGTAACTGCCCAAAAGAATCTGGATTGTGGTGAGAGAACAGAGAAAAAAGCTCATTTAGGACCTACACTTACGAAGGGGGTAGGCAGCTGTATATCAGGGAGTAAACCTTCTGAGAATAAAAACAGCTGGAGCTTGTTAAGGTAATTACACAGAGGAAAGGATAATGTACTGGGAACTCCTCAGAAGAATTTGAATTGTGGTGAGGGGAGACAGATAAAAGCTCATTTAGGAACGACATGAACATGCTGCGTAGGTAGCTGTTTATCAGTAAATATCTCCACTGAGATTAAGAAAAGCAGTATCTTAATAAATTAAGTACTTCCTGGTATGGTTACTGTACTGGTAACAACCCAAAAGAATCTGGATTGTGGTGAGGGAACAGAGATAAAAGC